>NW_015554217.1:673481-718864 GCF_001515605.1 Sinocyclocheilus anshuiensis
AGGCGTATCCTCATTTTCCACTTTAGCAGATGAACATGACTTGTGTTTCCTTGTGGTATTTATATTTTCTTCCATCACACCTTATTTCCACCTTCACTTAATGGAGATGTCCCTTAACTCATCTCCTCTCCCTGCAGACATCCTGAACACCCCCAAGCCTGATGAGAGAGCAATTATGACATATGTGTCCTGCTTCTACCATGCCTTTGCTGGAGCTGAACAGGTATCGTGTGCTAGATTGAGCAGATCAATTATCTTTCCATTCATCTCTACCTTAGTTCTAACTATGTTTCTCTCCCTCAGGCTGAAACCGCTGCTAACAGGATCTGTAAGGTGCTGGGAGTGAATCAGGAAAATGAGAAGTTGATGGAGGATTATGAAAGACTGGCTAGTGAGGTCAGGAGACATATTGTAGTTAAACACACATCAGATACACTCCACACACTGCACACATATTTAACCTAAATATTTCCTCTATTCTGTAGCTGCTGGAGTGGATCAGACGTACCATTCCCTGGCTCGAGAATCGTGTGCCGGAGAAGACCATGTCAGAGATGCAGCGGAAGCTGGAGGATTTCCGAGATTACCGCAGGATGCACAAACCTCCCAAAGTGCAGGAGAAGTGTCAATTGGAAATCAGCTTCAACACTCTTCAGACTAAACTCCGCATTAGCAACCGGCCTGCGTTTATGCCCTCTGAGGGCAAGATGGTTTCGGTGAGAGCTTGACACATGTGACACATCTTTACTTAGATGTCTATATGTATGTATATGTATTGTATTATTTATTGATTTATTTTTTGTATTATTTATTGATTTATTTTAATAGTTTTTATTTTAATATGTATTTTCTATTTTTTTAATTTAATTTGTTTATTATGTTGTATTGATTTAATTTATTGATTTATTTAACATTTATAGTTTTTTATTTTTATATTTAATAATCTTATTTAATATTTATTTTATTTATGCTTGTTATATTTTACCGTATTTAATAAATCAATACATATTTAATGTATTGATTTATTTATTTTAATTGTTTTTATATTAATATGCATTTTATATTTATTTTATTTTTATTCATCTAACTAGCTAGCTTTGGTGGGCATTTTTCAGCAAATTATTTCTCAAAAAATGTAGATTTATAGGTATATTGGTCACAAACACATACACTTATAAAACAGTAAGGCGAACATGCTTAAAGTTTCTCAATGGTTTCATTGTTGATGATTTGGTTTGTGTTTGTCTGTTTAGGACATAGCAAGTGCGTGGCAGGGGCTGGACCAGGCAGAGAAGGGCTATGAGGAATGGCTGCTGACGGAGATCAGGAGACTGGAAAGATTGGACCATCTAGCAGAGAAATTCAGGCAGAAAGCTACCAACCATGAGACCTGGGCTGCAGGTGAGTCCTGAACATTAAGTGGTGTCATCAATAAAATACCAGCATTCTGCACTTAATTAAAAAAGAACTATAAGCCACTTTGAATAAGAAAGTTCACTAAATTATGCTTAATATATGCTTTATGTGTGTTTTGCAATAGGTAAGGAGGAGATGTTGACCCGGAAGGACTACGAGTCAGCATCTTTAATGGAAGTCCGAGCTTTGCTGAGGAAACACGAGGCATTTGAGAGTGACCTTTCCGCCCACCAGGACAGAGTTGAGCAGATTGCTGCTATTGCTCAGGAGCTCAAGTATGATCTTTTAGATTTATCATCTTCAAAAATACTTCGACTTTCTTTGCTGATCTTCATTTAATTTAGCTGTTCATTTTAATGTATACTTTGGTATGTGCATTGACATTCAAAAGCTTGGGGTCAGTAATATACATTTTTTTAAATTAAGACTTTTATTCAGCAAGGATTCATTAAATTGATCAAAAGTGACAGTAAAGACTTTTACATTATTACAAAAATCATTTATTTTAAATAGATGTTGTTGTTTTTTTTACTTTATATTCATCAAAGAATTCTTTAAAAAATGTATCACGGTTTCCACAAAGCTGTTAAGCAGCTCAACTGTTCTCAACATTGATAATTATAAGAGTGTTACTTGAGTGTTACTACACCAAATCAGCATATTAGAGTGATTTCTAAAAAATCATTGGACACTGAAGACTGGAGTAATTGCTGCTGAAAATTCAGCTTTCCCATTACAAGAATACACTACATTTTAAAAAATATGAACATATTTTAAATTAATATTTCACAATATGACTGTTTTTATTGTATTTTCTTCAAATAAATGCTTTTGTTGAGCAAAAGAGACATTGAAAATGATCTTACCAATGTCAGATGTTTGGATGTAGTGCACAAGTTCTTTGTCCTTGTAACTAACCTGTCATGTTCAGTTTCTCATCACCTTACAGGGTCTTAATAGCTTCATATCTCTTACACTACTTATCCATAGCTAGACACACATATACATGCACCATGCTTACAGCATACTTTGGTGCTTGAATCGCAGACTTTCTATTTTAACATTCATTATCTCCCTGCAGGCCTGGTTAGAGTGTGTGTGTGTGTGTGTGCATGCATTTGGTATTTGACTGACAGATTCTGACCTTTATGTAGTCTCAGTAGGTACAGGGTGATATTACTTATAAACTATGGAGCATACTTATGATGATTAGCATACTAATGTTAATTTAGACACAAAAAGCAAACAGAAAATAATTTTAGAGTTATCAAAACAGGCTGGAATACACTACACAACTTTTAAAAACAGAACAGATCTTAAAATACTGGGCATCATACACTTACCGACTTTGTAATAGATACTGACGAAAAACTTGCCATTATACACTAAATGACTGAGGATCATACACTAGCAGACTTTAAAGTCGTTCCAATCACAGCCAACTCAGGCAGAAATGTGTGTCTTGTTGCTAGGAGACGCGTGACAAATTCTAAAAACATGTTTGATATCCACCAACTTGATGGAATCATAGTCTGAAGCTAAAAAAATCGGAGTCTGTGACCATCATACACTATGCGCTTTTCTACAAAATCTGTCAACTCAAGTCTGCAGACTGGCTCTAACTTTTGGCAACTAGCGTCAACTTACCCAAAACTGTAAATCGGGGCAAAAACTGTGTAGTGTATGCCTTTAGAGAGAGAGTGGAAAATGCTTATGAAAAACGAAATTACAACTTTTTTTAATCCAAGAAACCTTGACTAACATTATCAAATGGTCTACATGGAAAGAAAATGATACAAAAGTCTAGAATATTCCACACCAATGTAAAGTTAGTGAGTACTACATTTGTTTACCACTAGAGGGGGACAGACTCAATAGCAAATGCAATATTGTGGTATAAAGTCTTTTATCTTTTATCTTCTCTTTTATATTTCTAAAGTGAGCTGGACTATCATGATGTTGCATCAGTGAATCAAAAGTGTCAAAGTATTTGTGACCTCTGGGACCAACTGGGTACACTCACTCAGAAACGCAGAGAGTCTTTGGAGGTATGCTGTCTGTGTCACAACTTATGTACTATAAATTTTAGATAAATCAAAGTATTAAAGAAAGCAAAAGGTTTGAATCAGTGTTACATTTTTACAGAGGACTGAGAAACTTTTGGAGACGGTGGAGCAGTTGTTTCTGGAATACGCAAAGAGATCTGCACCCTTTAATAACTGGATGGAGGGAGCCATGGAAGACTTACAGGATATGTTCATAGTGCACACCATTGAAGAGGTCCAGGTACACACAACTATTTTTACATTCTTATGTTGTGAAACAGACTAGGATTTCCACAGTCCCAGCTGTCACATATGTATTACTTTCTGACTTTTTCTAAGGTTTTGAAAGAAGTTTCTTATGCTCACCAAGGATGCATTTATTTTATTATATAAAAATACAGTAAAATGGTATATTGTAAAATATTATTACAATTTAATAACTGTTTTAAAATTTATTTTTTATTCCTATGATGGCAAAGCTGAATTTTCATCAGCTATTACTCCAGGATTCAGCGTCACATGATCCTTCAGAAATTATTTTAATAAGCTGATTTGGTGCTTGAACATTTCTTATTATCAATACAGAAAAAGACCACAAAGTTCCAAAAAACAACATTTATTTGAAATAGAAATATTTTGTAATAATGTAAAAGTCTGCCATTTTGATTAGATTAATGCATCCTTGCTGAATTAAAGTATTAATTCCTTTGAAAAAATTGTACTGACCTCAGACTTTGAATGGTAGTAGTATTTATATAAAAACAAGTTATCCATTGTGTGTAGACTCTGATAGCTGCTCACGAGCAGTTTAAGGCCACACTTCCTGAGGCAGATGCAGAAAGGCAGGCGATCCTTGGCATACAGCAGGAAGTCCTGAAGATCTCCCAGAATTACGGCATTCGTGGAGACCTCACCAACCCCTACAGCACCATAACTACAGAAGAGATTGCCATCAAGTGGGACAAGGTCAAACACACAAAAATCAGACATCCATTCTGTTCCATTACTGCACAGAAATATTCTTAAAGTTAAAACTCAAATGTATCTTCTAATATCTAATTCTAAGCCATTCTAAACAATTCCTGTAATCTTCAAAACAAAATCATGATCATGATGATGATGTGTGTTTGTGTGTTCAGGTGAAGAAGCTGGTTCCCCAGCGTGACAGTGCACTGCAGGAGGAGTTAGCGCAACAGCATGCCAACGAAAGGCTCAGACGCCAGTTTGCTGCCCAAGCCAACCTCATCGGACCCTGGATACAGGCCAGGATGGAGGTGGGTGACTTCAGCCATCACCTGTGCTAATGATAATGAATGATGAAAATTAGACATTTTTATCTATCTATCTATCTGTCTATCTGTCCGTCCGTCCGTCCATAATCTATCTATCTATCTATCTATCTATCAGGAAATTGGTCATTGTTCTATGGCGACGGGTGGGACTTTGGAGGATCAGATGACCCAGCTGAAGCAGTATGAGCATGTGATCGTCAGCTATAAACCCAACATAGACAGACTGGAGGGAGATCACCAACTCATCCAGGAGTCACTTATCTTTGACAACAAACATACTAACTACACTATGGAGGTACACATCCACACAATTAACTTTTTTTCCAGCAAGGACACATTAAATTGATCAAAAGTTACAATAAAGACATTTTATAATGTTATAAAAGATTTCAATTTCAAATAAATGCTCTTCTTTTGAATTAATTCATAAAAGAATCTGATTTCCACAAAAGTATTATGCAGCACAAATGTTTTCAACACTGATAATAATAAGAATTGTTTCTTGAGCACCAAATCAGCATATTAGGATGACTTCTGAACGATCATGTGAGTAATAGCTGCTTAAAAATCAGCTTTGCATCACAAAAATAAATTACATTTGAAAATGTATTAAAATAATGAATGCAGCCTTGATGAAAGTAAGATACTTCTTTCAAAAATATTAAAAATGCCTAAACCTTTGAATGGTGTGTACATAGAAATGTATGTGACGCATGTTTGAATTCTCACTTAATTGTGAATTAATTTTTACAACAGTATTTCTCTTTCCTCTGCAGCATATTCGTGTTGGCTGGGAGCTCCTTTTGACTACGATCGCTCGCACTATTAATGAAATTGAGACTCAAATTCTGACACGTGATGCAAAAGGCATCAGCCAGGAGCAGATGATTGAATTCCGATCCTCTTTCAACCACTTTGATCGGGTGCTGTACTCAGACTTTATGAACTCGTAACTACTCGCTTGTTTCCTTGTTGAATGGATGCTATACTAATCATCATTAAACCATACCAACTAAACTAAACCCTTCTCCACTTTGACTGAGCATTATACATACATATGTAAGTCTCTTTTATTTCAGCTGAGACATATTAATTTCATATTTGCTTTGTGTTATGTCTTGCCTTCACTTCTTCAGAGGCATCACAGTGCAAGAGTGGTAATTATCTTTCCATTCATTTAGTGGAACAAATTTAGCTTGACATGAGAGATCATTTGCAGTATTTAGTATGTCTAAAATCAGATGTGAAATAGATGCAATTTGTGCTAAAATCAGAGTTAAATGGCACTAATTTGATGAATATAGCACTTCTAGTTTTATAATTTCTGCTCACATTCTGTGCATGTTTTTGTTTGTTGTGGGTACTTGCTCTCGGGAGGAGAGGGGTAAACTCAGGACTGATGAGTTTAAAGCATGCCTGATCAGCTTTGGTACACATCCACACAATTAACTTTTTTTCCAGCAAGGACACATTAAATTGATCAAAAGTTACAATAAAGACATTTTATAATGTTATAAAAGATTTCAATTTCAAATAAATGCTCTTCTTTTGAATTAATTCATAAAAGAATCTGATTTCCACAAAAGTATTATGCAGCACAAATGTTTTCAACACTGATAATAATAAGAATTGTTTCTTGAGCACCAAATCAGCATATTAGGATGACTTCTGAACGATCATGTGAGTAATAGCTGCTTAAAAATCAGCTTTGCATCACAAAAATAAATTACATTTGAAAATGTATTAAAATAATGAATGCAGCCTTGATGAAAGTAAGATACTTCTTTCAAAAATATTAAAAATGCCTAAACCTTTGAATGGTGTGTACATAGAAATGTATGTGACGCATGTTTGAATTCTCACTTAATTGTGAATTAATTTTTACAACAGTATTTCTCTTTCCTCTGCAGCATATTCGTGTTGGCTGGGAGCTCCTTTTGACTACGATCGCTCGCACTATTAATGAAATTGAGACTCAAATTCTGACACGTGATGCAAAAGGCATCAGCCAGGAGCAGATGATTGAATTCCGATCCTCTTTCAACCACTTTGATCGGGTGCTGTACTCAGACTTTATGAACTCGTAACTACTCGCTTGTTTCCTTGTTGAATGGATGCTATACTAATCATCATTAAACCATACCAACTAAACTAAACCCTTCTCCACTTTGACTGAGCATTATACATACATATGTAAGTCTCTTTTATTTCAGCTGAGACATATTAATTTCATATTTGCTTTGTGTTATGTCTTGCCTTCACTTCTTCAGAGGCATCACATTGCAAGAGTGGCAATTATCTTTCCATTCATTTAAAGGAATGGGAGATCATTTGCAGTATTTAGTCTAAAATCAGATGTGAAATAGATGCAGTTTGTGCTAAAAGAGTTAAATGAAACTATTTTTAATAAAATGTTGAATATAGCACTCATTCCTTATAAAGAGATTTTGTGCTGTTTTATCTATTTTTATCAATCACCTTTTACTTCATTTCTGCTCGCATCCTGTGCATGGTTTTGTGTGTTGTGGGTACTTGCTCTCAGGAGGAGAGGGGTAAACTCAGGCCTAATGAGTTTCGAGCATGTCTGATCAGTCTTGGACATTTAGGAAGTGACAAACAGGTACTAACCAACATGACCTCTAACCCTTGACCCCAATGTGTAATTCTTTGCATAGATTTATACATATGCATTCCCTGGGCAGCAGAATATAGTTCTAATGTACCTCTGCTTTTGTATGTTTCTGTCCGTGGTTGTGTGCTGTCTTTTTATTTGTGTTTCTGTGTTAGGTGCTGTCTCTTTCCCTACTCCACATTGCTTCATTATTCCAACCATGTTGCTGCATCACCCACACACCCTCAAACTTTGCCCTTGAACCTTTCCCATGCAGAAGAAGAATGGGGCGATGGATTCAGATGACTTTAGGGCCTGTCTGATCTCGATGGGTTATGATCTGGTAGGGTCTTAAATAGGGTTCATTGATTACAAACTAAAAAATAAGTTTCTTAAGCAGTATTTTTGTGTTGTTTTCCAGTATAAAATATCTAAGCAAAATATATTTAATTTATTTTGTATTATTATTATTTTGCTGTTAATTTTAATTTTATGAGAGTGGCATTTTTTATTTTTAAAGATAAAATCTAATAAAGTTTTGTGAAGTTCATGCTTAAAACAAGAAACAACAAATTTGCCAAATATATTTATTTTATTAATTTAGTATTGTTATTATTTAGCTATATTCATTTAAATTTAATGGCTGGGTAATTTTTTTAAAGATAAAATCGGATACAATTTTGTGAAGTTCATGCTCAAAACAAAAAACAACTATTTTGCCAGGGATGTTAGAAAGATAAACTTAATTAAAATCTAAAATTATGTAAATTATAAACAATTATACTAAGTGCAATGAATATATTTTCTTAAAACAAATCTCATTTTATACAATTTTGTTTGTCAAAAACATTTGTTTTAAGGATTTTTAAGATTTTTTCCTGGGAAAAATACAGATTATATATCTGATTGTGAATAAATATTTACATTCATGAACATATATATATATATAAATAAATAAATACATATACTCAAATGAATTTCAACACACTACAATGATGGAGTAGTATTTAAATGCTATAAATGTCTGTGTGTGTGTTTTTTCAGGGTGAGGTGGAGTTTGCTCGGATCATGATGCTGGTTGATCCAAATGCTTCAGGCATTGTGTCATTCCAGTCTTTTATTGACTTCATGACAAGAGAGACAGCGGACACAGACACAGCTGAACAGGTCATCGCTTCCTTCAGGATCCTCGCTGCAGACAAGGTGTGTGTGTTGCTTGCTTAACCTTAACAGTTCTCTTCAGAACAGTCTTTTGCACCTGAAAAATTATCTGATCTGTTGTTTATTGTGTTTTGAATAGCCATATATTCTGGCAGATGAGTTGAGGCGAGAGCTTCCTCCAGACCAGGCAGAGTACTGCATCAGCAGGATGCCCCCATACTCCGGCCCCGGGGCTCTGCCTGGAGCCCTTGACTACACTGCCTTCTCCACAGCCCTGTACGGAGAGAGTGACCTTTAACTCTCTCAACACCTCTGACCTTTTCGACCCCGCCTCACTCGTTAACCAAGAAAATTCTTTACCCTTCAGATCAACAGCCTCAAGAAATGAAAACATGGCAAATAAACAAAATGAGCACAATTTCAGTTTTTAATCTCATTTGATGTATTTTGCTAGATGATTGATATAAAATGTTTAAGTGAGTACACATGGAATGCAGTCTGGAAGTGAAAAGAATGCAAGTAAAAAAAAAAAAAAAAAAGTGGTTATTCATCTGTAACAATCCAAAAAAATGTGAATTTTAGATTCACTGTCTCATAAATTGTCGAATCCAAGGCATGCGAAACTTTTTTACTGTCCTTCATGTAGGCTATTATAATACAGAGAAAATATACAAAGATGATTAATAATTTGTCACTTGAATTACAGCAAAATCTATAGTTGCACTAAATTCAGAATTAAATATGTTTAAGTAGTTTTAGGTTTTATGCATTTTTCTCTAAACTTTTCCAATCCCAGAACGAAATCTATTTTGTGTGGTAGTGTTAAACCTACAGTATGTAAGATTTTGCACATTTGAATTATGCCCAAATTGAGAAAGATTGACCTAACCACTATGCTTCTCTTATTTTTTCCTATAGTGTACTATAGTGTCCCTGGTTTTAAAAAAGCCACATGAATAGCTCTATTCTCAACAGCATAATCACCTAAAAACCTAACAGTGCCTGATTTCATATACAGTAAAAGTTTATATAAATTAGGAAGAGGTGATCCTAGTCCTCCTCACTAGTGAGTTGTACATGCCATTTTGAATATTGTGAATGCTTGAACATTTTCTTCAATTTGGTGATTACATGAAGTGTTGATGTATGTACTACTACAGGGCTTGTCAAATAAAGAAAGCAAAAAACAAATTATGATAAAATACTAAATTTACAGTTGTGGGTTAAAGTATGTGAACCGTTTGGAACGATAGACAAACAGCCTGCTTAACACACAAACAATTGTTTTCTTGTCTGTATTGAACCGCATGTAAACCATACACAGTGAAGAGTGTAAAAGTATGTGAATCCCAGAGTGTCAGTCAAGCTTATATGAATACAGAAAATTTCTATAGGTCACACTAGTTCAGTGTACAATGATTGACACAGTGCATTTGATTGATTTTTGGTCAATTTGTTAACCTATCAAATCAGTTTTGATTTGTGAATGTCTGCTGTTGAATTCTATGAACAGGAAAGCCAAATGTGTGTTTTACAGTGGCATAAATGAAATAAACCTTACTTATGAAAAGGCCAAGTCTCTGCTTTTTTATTGAATGTTTTGAATAAAGTGTAATTAACATAATGTAGGCCTAAAATATGTATGCATAATAGAGTGTTTTGCATAATATAGTATGTTTTTACTTGTATAATGTATAGTTGATCATTCGCATTAATTATGTTATTTTTTTTTTATTTGATGCTTTTGTTTGTTTTCTTCTTTTCTTTCTTTCTTCCTTGCTTGCTTTCTCCACTGTAACTTACCAAATATGGAAAAGCCCTTTCTTTCCCACTTTAAAAAGGGTTAGTTTACCCAAAAATGAAAATTAGACTGTGTTTTACTCACCCTCGAAGCATCCTGGGTGTATATGACTTTCTTCTTTCAGACGAATCCAGATTGTAGTCAGCGGGTGTTGCAGTTGAACAGTCCACAAGTCGTCAAATAAAGTGTGTGCATCCATGATAAAACGTGCCTCACACGGCTCTGGGGGGTGAATAAAGACCTCTTCTGTCTTGTTTTAGTATCTTTGCTGTCTGTCCACATCAGGCCTCTCCTCTCACAAACTGGCTTTTGATGTTGGTTTGCAGGAGGACACAAAGGGTAAGTTCATATTCTCCCCCTGTATACTGTGAAATGAGTGTGAATGTTTTAATCTTCTCGTATGAATACATGTTTGATAAAGACTAGGGCTGACATACTATTGATGTTGTGATGGTTTTGTATGGTTTCAGGTGAGGTGTCCACCCTGCGTCCAAACAGAGATCAGAGGGTGAGAAAGTCAGAGTGGGTGATGATCTCATAGTTAGTGTTTCCTCTGAGAGATATCTAGTGAGTAAATCCATTCATTCATTCATGGTTATCTGTTTATATCTATTTATATATTTTATGCAGTGTGACAACCTGTCTCTCTTTCTAGCATGTGTTGTGGAGTAACGGTGAAGGTAATGACAATGGCATTGGCTGGGTGGATGCTGCTTTCCAGTAAACATTGTGGAGTGTGGCTCTTGTTTCTACTCAGACGGCAGAGACACAGGGTAGATGACCAATCACATGTTATTAATCATTTAAACATTTGTTTAGTGTCTAGATCTTAATGGCTGATTTTTATGCTCAGTGACTAAATACATTGCCTAAAATTTATGCAATCTGTGACCATATGGTAAAAAATTGATGTTTTCAGATGTATTTCAAAATGGCCAAACAAAAAGTTATATAGACAAATATATATTTAAACTTTATATAGACAGTTTTTTAAAATATTTTGTCAATTGTTGTAATTTTTGTATATATTTATATACATTATATATATATATATGGTCATAATATATATATATATATATATGGGTGTATTGTAAATACAATATTTTGTACTATCTGTAATAGATAAAAAACTGTTATAGTTATTTTTGTAATATTTTATAATTGAATATTTTTGCTGGAGGTTTGAATAAAATGTGTGTCAGTGTTTCATCTGTTTGATTTTGACCTGCAGGTAATGTGAGAGGTGGGGGATACTGTGCGTCTACTACATGTTTGACCATTCCAGCATCTAAACACAGATGGAAGGAACGCAGGTCAGAGAGGTCACCTAACTGATTGAATTACATTTATGACATCCTATTTCACCATTTTCCCTCTTTTCCTCCAGATCTGTCGATTTTGAGGGGGGCTCAGTATCTCTTAAAGCTGGATCTTTATGGAGGCTTGAAACGTTACATGTTGCGTAGGTATTCCTCCAGCTAGTTAGTGAATGACAGTTAGTCAAAGGTATATATTTATTCCTCCTGTATTGGTCAGATTGCTTTAGTGAAGGATTATTTGCAGGTGGAGTGGCAGCCACACACACTGGGGTCAGCCATTCCGTCTTCGGCACCTTTCCACTGGATTATACCTGGGACTGACTCATGATCGGGGACTACAGCTGGTGGAAAAAGAGAGAGCTGATGTTAAATGTACTGCATTCTGTCTCCGTGCATCAAAGGTTGGATAATATCAGCCATAAACACAACATTACCAGATAAATCACATTTTTTGTTATATTGTATAGTCTCAACATCATTTTCCTGTCTACACTTGAGTGTGTTGTGGTAATAAATTTTGATTATGATCAATATAAACATTATTCTTTCTGTATTTTATAGGAAGAGAGCCAGGAGAGCTCACACTTTAAGAGGAGAGATGGCATGGGTGCACCTGAGATCAAATATGGAGACTCTCTCTGCTTCATTCAGCAAGTTGACACTGGACTTTGGCACACATATCAGACCACTGACTCCAGGAGACAGAAGGAAAGTGTGCCACAGAGACAGGTAAACTTATGTAAATTAATAAAATAAGGTCTAAATTCATACTAGATAAGAACACTTACAATACAGAGCATCAGAAATCATTCTAATGTGCTCATTTGGTGCTCAAGAAACATTTATTAATGTTGAAAAGATTGTGGTTTGTTAGTGGAAACTGTACTACATTTTTTTTCTCAGGATTCTTTGATGAATAGAAAGTTCATAAGAGCAGCATTTATCTGAAATAGGGATCTTTTGTAATCATCTTTTAAATGAGTTATTTTATAAATGTATTTACTGCCACTTTTGATCAATTTAATGCATCCTTTCTGAATAAAATAATTAATTTCCTTCCTTCATTCCTTCCTTCCAAAAAAAAAAATCTTACTACCCCCCAAAATTTGAAAGGCAGTGGACATTAGACAATTCCAGTGAACTCAGGAACTACAGGTTAACAAAGCCAAAACACCTTGCTTTTTTATTGGCTCTGCCTGATATGAATTCCCGTTAAAATAATTGAAATGAAGTGGTTCTCTCTCACAGGCTGTTTTACAAGCAGAAGGTCACATGGATGATGGAATCACTCTCTCTTGCTCTCAGAGGGAGGAGCCACAAGCTGCTTGTTTAATTCGAAGCTCTGCCCTTCTCTTTTCAAAATTCATTAGGTAAATATAGAAAATAGTACAGTGGTAGCAGATGAAATAATGTGTGCTTATGTGAGCTTTGCTTCAGCATTTCTATTTCCAAATGTTTTTAAACGGCCAAAAAGGGTTCAAAGAAGCACATTTATGTTTTGTAATGATTTTCGTCACTTCTGAAGGGGGTTAGATGATGTCAGCCAGAAGCAAAACATCACTGATATGGATCTTCCAGTTGAGATGGTCCATCTGACCCTCCAGGATTTGCTTGGTTATTTTCAATGTCCTGAAATGGGTCAGGACCACGAGGTCAGACAGGGAGATATTAGAGCACTGAAGAACAGACAAAATCTCTTCCAAGATGAGGTAATACCGGCGGTGAATGAGAAAGCTCATATATCTTGCTATACAGTTCAATAATATCTGAACTGTTTACTTTTTTATTCTGCTTCATTGTGCTTTTCACAGGGTATAATCACTCTGGTGCTGGACTGCATCGATCACTTGCATGTGTACAACAGTGCCACTCATTTTGCAGAGGCTGCTGGGAAAGAGACAGGAGAGTCATGGGAAATGATCTTGAACTCTTTTTATGAGCTGCTAGGTATAGGATGACTCATGTTTCAAGATTTATAATTCAGGTTTATCTTTTATTAACAATTCTATTTTCCCTGCAGCTGCCCTAATCAGGGGTAATCGGAATAACTGTGCCCACTTTTCTGGTTCCTTGGACTGGCTGGTCAGCAGACTGGAGAGGCTGGAGGCTTCCTCTGGTAGATGTTTTGCAAAATTGTTTAGCTCATATTGTGACTAGAATAAGTTGATTTTAGAGTCTAGACATTGCTTTAATGCGTCACCCTCTTATTTGTTACTTTTCTTTTTTTAGGAATATTGGAAGTGTTACATTGTGTTTTAGTAGAAAGTCCTGAAGCTTTGAACGCCATTAAGGAAAGTCACATAAAATCTATCATCCCGCTCCTGGTCAAACATGGAAGGAACCATAAGGTAACATGTACAGTACCGGGGTGTGCATTTATTTGATCAGAAATACAGTAAAAACAGTGTGAAATAATATAATAATTAAAAATAACTAAATTTAACTCACTTATATATTTTAAAATGTAATTTTCAGCAGCCATTACTCCAGCCTTCAGTGTCGCATGATCCATCAAAATCATTCTAATATGATGATTTGGTTCTCAATTTCTTATTATTATGTTGAAAACAGTTGTGCTGCTTAATAATTTTTTTTGTGAAAATCGATAAGATTTTTTTGGAATTCTTTGATGAACAGAAAGATCATAAGAATGCATTTATTTGAAATAGATAATATAAATATGTTGTTACATTTTAAATGCCTTTACTGTCACTTTTAATTATTTAATGTGTACTTGCTGAATAAAAGTATTATTATTTTTTAAAAATCGTACTAAACCTAAACTTTTGAACATTAGTATATTTGTTTACTGTAATTATTGTGGTCAGTGCTTTCTGGATTGTACTATTAACATTTACTAATTACTATTTAACATGTTTGTGCATGTTTTTTTACTTTTTTTTTTTTTTTCATCTTTAGATCTTGGACATGTTGTGTTCACCCTGTGTGTGTCATGGCATGGCCGTCCTCTCTAATCAGCATTTGATTTGTGACACACTGCTGCCAGAAAGAGACCTGCTGCTACAGACAAGACTGGTTAATCAAGTTTTCAGGTGATCTGTTATCAACTCCCACACCACAAATTTATAGTAAAAGGTACATTTAGAGGTATTTAGTGCATCTAAAAAAATATTATTTTAGTCTGTTATAATATAGAACTTGACCAACTGTGAGTGTAAATGTTTATAAAAATGGTATAGAACATTTTATTATTTTTGTTTGTTATTTCTGTTTAGTGTTCTTCCAAACATCTTCCTGTGTGCAAGAGATGACTGTGCCCAATACAAGAAGTGGTATTATGAGGTTGTAGTGGAGCCTTTTGTGACCGCAGAGCTAACTCACCTGCGAGTGGGTTGGGCCAGCACTGAAGGGTACCATCCCTCCCCCACAGGGGCTCACGGCTGGGGGTCAAACGGTGTAGGAGACGACCTTTGCTCTTATGGCTTTGATGGACTCCAGCTCTGGACAGGTAAGATAGAGAATAAGCACATACAATACTGTTCAAATGTTTACTTTTTTTTTTAAAGTTAATCAGCAAGAATGGGTTAAATTGCTCAAAAATAAAAGTTATTTTGAACTATTTTCAACATTAATGTTTATAAGAAATGTCTTTAGCACCAAATGAGCATAAACTAATGATTTCTGAAGGATAATGTGACAATGAAGACTGCAGAAATGATTGCTAAAAATTCAGCTTTGCCATCACAGGAATAAATTACATTTTACAATATATATTACAATAGTTATATTATTGTAAACAGTTTAATTAAACAGTTATATTAAATTGTAGTAATATTTCACAATACTGCTGTTTTTACTGTATATGTATCAATAAATGTATCCTAGTGAAATCTAAACACTGTTTGTGTATTCTTTCCTAGGAGGTGTAGGTCGGAGGGTCACCTCACCCAATCAGCACTTGCAAGGGAGGATGATGTCATTAGTTGCTGTCTTGACCTTAGTACAACTTGCATCTCCTTCCGGGTCAATGGACAGCCAGTTCAAGGCATGCTGGAGAACTTCAATGTGGATGGGCTGCTGTTTCCAGTGGTCAGCTTCTCAGCTGGAGTGCAGTGAGTTACCTATGAATAGATTTAGATTTTGCATGTTGTGTTACTTGTAGGTTTGTTTGCTCACAATTCATCACACAATGAAAAATATGGTCTGATTCCCCAATTCTACCTCATTTTGTTTTAAATAAATCTCCCTAAATCTGACCTATACATCCTAAAACAGCTTAATAGTGCTTGTTTTTTTTTTTTTTTCATCAGGGTGTGTGTGCTGTTTGGAGGTCGACAGGGGGAGTTTAGGTTTCTTCCTCCAGCTGGCTTCTCTCCATGCACTGAAGCTGTCCTCCCCAAATCCCGCTGCAAGCTGGAGCTGTTTCACGGACTCACACGAAATCACACTGAAAGTCAACGTGACCTCTTAGGCCCTGTTGTACCTATAAGCCCAGTGACCTTTATACCCATTCCAGTGGATTCCAGCAAGGTACTCATTCAGTTTTAAGTATGCTGTGATTATTTTAAATTTAGCATCAGTACAGTTATTTCAAGCTACAAGCTGTCTTGCATCAACTTGTATGAGTGTCTGACACCCTTGCGCTCAACTCTGTATCTTATCAGGTTGAATATCCTCCACAGCTGGAGCAGATCAGAGAAAGATTAGCTGAAAACCTCCATGAACTCTGGCTTATTGACAAAATAGAGCAGGGCTGGACCTACGGACCTGTAAGTAACGGAGTAACATCCTTTCAGTATTTTCATCTCATTCTGATGTATATTGAAAACGGCATCTCTTCTCCTAGGTTAAAGATGAGAGCAAAAAAGTACACTCGTGTCTAGTTGAGTTTTCCAAACTTCCAGATCAGGAGCGAATTCATAACCTCTAGTCATCTGAGGATATCCTCAGGTATGCCATCGATTATTGTGCCTAATGAACAATTAGCTCTTCATTATTAATCATACTTCTTTTTGTGTTGTGGAAGGACTCTTCTGGCTTTTGGTGTCCATATTGGACTCTCTGATGAACATGCAGAGGAGAATGTGAAATATGTCCGCCTTTCAAATAAGTATATAAAAATAAAATTCCTCACTAAGACACCTGAGGTTTAAACTTAACATGAATGCAACAGTGAAAATTTGTTGAGTGTTAAATCAATCCTGATTACATATATATATATATATATGAATGAATGAATGAATGAATGAAGCATTTATATAGTGCTTTATTGTGTATTTGGAGATGTCACATTGGAGATGTCAAGTGACTTCTCATATACCGTGACATATACCATATACAAATGTTATACATTATGCATTATGAAAAATATTATACACTTTTCATCGTTTTTGCCATTTTTATCTATGGAGCTAGAAAAAAAATACTAAAAAGATTTAAATTCGATTTTTTTTATGTGGCAATTAACAAAATTGAAATCGTATTTTATAGTTTTGAATTTGGTAAATTAAAATTTTAAACATGACAGCAAAATGTAATTGTTTTGTAGTGTATTTTATAAATTTGTATTTTTAAGATAAGATTTAAAGTAAGATTTGTTTTTTTGTTCTGATAACTTTTCCCTGCTTGACCTTTGGGCCATTTTATATGATGTGAATTTCTGAATTTTCCCCCAAAAAACTGCTGTTTAAAAATAGAAATCTATTAAAAAATGTGTTAAATGAAAAAACTAAACAAAAACAAAATACTATATAATACAACTGTTGTTGTTTTTTCTTGTTGTGTGGTTATCTTCTTCTCCCTCTTTCAGGTGTGTGGACATTCTGGAACTGTCCGAACAGTGTGATCTCCTGAAGTTCCATGACCACACCCTTCACCTCTACTCTGCCCTTTCAGCTCATGGAAACACACATGTAAGCCACGCCATCTGCAGCCATGTGGACCAATCACAACTCTTGTTCAACTTGCAGTGCTCTAGAATGCCAGGTCACCTGCGGACAAGTTACTACAACCTCCTCATCAACACCCACCTCAGTGCCCATGCCAGGGCCAGGCAGGCCATGACCCACGAATACATTGTGCCCATCAGGGCCGTTTCTAGCCAATTTGACGCCCTAGGCGAAATCCCGAAACGGACCTGGTGCCCATTACGGACACCAAGCAGTCGATTACAGTCTATAAAAACAATTGGAAGGTGCAGAGATTCCCAGGAATTGATCTCAGCACTTCCTTATGGCCCAGAATGTGTTTTGCATCACCTTGCTTCATCAGAGCTTACAAAATAGACGTGATGGATGGAAATGAGGCCTGGGCTTTGTGGAGTAACTTGCGCCAAGACTGCCCAGAGTTCCCACTGGATGTATTAAAGGATGTTGTCATAGCAATGCTGAAGGAGGCAAGGAGCAGTAGGGCAGGGTGTGAGGGATCCTGCAGGGGGAAGCATAGAGCTCCTGCTGGCTCCTCTGCTCAGTTTACTTCACACTCTCCTGCTGATGGGTGTGTATCAGGGGACAGATCTGGAGGCCGTGTTTAGTCTCATCCTGCCATCTAGTTATATGAGAGGAACATGTAAAACAGAATAAATGGATGAAATGGAAGAGAGTGACGGAGAAAGAGAGGAAAAGGAGGGTAGAGATTGGGAGGATAATGTCCCTCAGCAAAGTCTTCTTCAGATGAAGCTTCCAGAAGCTGTCAAATTACAGGTTGGTGCAGTTAATTAAAAGGCATAGTTCACCCCAAAATGAACATTTTGTCATTTATCCACTCATCCCCATGTCATTCAAAACATGTAATTAAACAGTTGTCCCTTGACCCGATTCTTGTATTACAGTATGTCTCCCTATCTCACCATTTTTCTTTTTCATCATCAGGTGTGCCACCTTTTGAAGTACTTGTGTGACTGCCAGGTGCGTCACAGAGTAGAAGCTGTGACGTCGTTCTCAGGTGACTTCGTAGGTCATCTTCAAGACAACCAGCGCTTCCGGTACAATGAAGTTATGGATGCGCTTAACATGTCTGCTGCTCTCACTGCACGCAAAACTAAAGAGTTTCGTTCTCCACCTCAGGAACAGGTTAGAGGTCATAGGTTAACTGGATTGGACTGTATATTTCTGTCATTATTTACTTACCTTCATGTCGTTCCAAACCTGTATGACGGGGGTGTCCAGTTCTGCTTCTTAAGGGGCCAACATCCCCCAGAGTTTAGCTCCAACAAGTTACATATGTTTAGAAAATAGGATGAATTTTCATTTCATGCAGATTGAACTTTCCCTAATGAGTTGTGTCCTTTTTTTCTCTGTCCAGATAAACATGATGTTGAGCTTCCGGGAAGAGTGTCAGGAATGTCCATGCCCAAAGGACGTCCGAGATTTGATGTGGGAATTCCATCAGGATCTAATGAGCCACTGTGGTAGGCAGCCAATTAGGACAACTAATGCCATAACTGTATTGCCATCAACTGGCATCATGACCTCTTATATGCATTTATTCACATCTTTTTTTTTTTTACTTTGTTTAATACAGGAATTGAGATAGACAGCGATTCAGAGAATGAGGATGAGGACAACCAATCAGTCAGGAATCACCTCCAAAGCCTAGTGGATAAAATAATTGATTTAAAGAGGAGAATATCTGGCCTCCCCGAAGAGATTGTGAACAAACCTGGTAGGAAGCACTACCAGTCTCTTTTGTCTCTCTAAAAATTATCTTTTTCATTATTTTGGGATCACATTGTTATGTTATGAACTGTATTAATACAGCATCTTGATTCTATTACTTGTAAAACTGTACAGGTTCTTTCAATTACATACCAGATGAGTGAAGTTAAAACAGACCTCTCTCTTTCTAGTCTCGCTACAGCAGCTGATATCAGAGACCATGCTACACTGGGTCCAGGAGGGGACGATAGAAGACCCAGCTTTGGTGCGTGCTGTTTTCAGCCTGCTGCATCAACAGTATGCTGGGCTGGGAGGCCAGACTCTGTACCACTATACAAAAGGCTTACTGTATCAGCCAGATGTCTGTGGAAGACATTCTTAATCTACAGCACGCATTCGTTCATTGCTCACAGCCAGGATGGGCAAAGAAGAGGAGGAACTCATGATCAGAGAGGACTAGGGTGAGAGATGATGACTGGGTTTGGAATGTAATACTATACAATTACTTATTCTATACTGCACAGTATACAGTGTGTACTACATATTATTTTTTTTAAAAATAGTTAGTGAAACATTATGCAGCGCTAACCATTTCAAACATTACTATGCTTTATTATTATCAGATGACCTCATCAAATAGCATGTGAGTAGCATCAGTCTTGGAAATGAATATGGGTATTTTGCTTTTTTTTAATCAGTTTTGTGTAAAAATGTGCTTATTGTGAATCAAGATAGAGATGTTAAAATTGCAGCTAACTGAAAACCCAAAGAAAAGGAAGATATTTAAGTAAGATCATTTTAATTTAGGTAATATAATGTTAATATGTATTTTAAAAGATAGAAAAAATGGACACGCACTAATGTGTGTAAAAATCACAGTTTCCACAAAAGTAAAAAAAAAAATGTTGAGCACCAAATTATTTCTGAAGGATCATGTGACACTGAAGACTGGAGTAATTCAGCTTTGCAATCATGGGAATAAAATACATCTCGAAATATATTAAAATTGGAATTTTAATGTATTTTATTCTTATATTTTTACTTTACATTTTTTTTTTCCGTAATATTACTGTTTTTACTGTAGAGACCTCTTTCAAAATCATAAAAAATTCTACTGACCACAAACTTGTGAACAGTAGTGTATTTTTAGGATTAAGCACAAATGCATCATAAAGTGATATTTCTAATCAGGCACTGAATAGAGTACCCATAAAACATCTAGAATTACTTATTTTGACACATCCCATCATGCAGTTTTCACTTTTTAAATTATCCAATATTTCTGATGGACTACCATGTCCAAGGCAGTTTTATTCTCAATTTGAGACCTGTGTTTTCTTTTGTGTAGTACTAGTGACATTATGAACAATAACGTTTTCTATCAGCATCCTAATCTGATGAGAGCTCTGGGGATGCACGAGACCATCATGGAAGTAATGGTGAATGTCCTTGGTGCTAGAGAATCTAAGGTAATCATAATAACATCAAGTACTTGCAGTGATTATCAGCTTATGCGTTCATTATGGTTGTAAAATGCCAACTGCATAATCACTCAAATTAGAACATAATCATTGCATTAAGTGCAGTGTTTTGATTTATTCACTCCCGTGAGGTGCTCTGTTAACTCTTATCCTCTGGCCTCATTAAGGAAATCACCTCAGCTACCTGCTGGACAACAGTAATGTTGGACTTGGTATGTTTATACTAATACTGATCTGGTTGAACTCATAAGCAACCATCAACCTGAAAATTTCTAAGGAAGTAGACAAAAGTAAATGTGATTTTTTTTTTCTTTTCTTATCAGTCTTCTCCCTCAATGAGAGGATCGACTCCTCTGGATGTGGCGGCCACTTCTGTCATGGACAACAACGAACTGGCGCTTGCTCTTACAGAAGCGGATCTGGAGAAAGTAAGTCTCACTGACTGATTCTTTTATCATCTACATCCCCTATCATCTATATCATCTACGTGATATTGAACTGTCTGTACCGGTTCTTTGTTTGTACAGGTGGTGCAGTATTTGAGAGGCCTGACTTTTGGTGATATTGAACTGTCTGTACCGGTTCTTTGTTTGTACAGGTGGTGCAGTATTTGAGAGGCTGTGGTTTGCGTAGTTGTGCTCTCCTGGTTTCCAAAGGATACCCAGATATTGGTTGGAATCCTGTGGAGGGAGAACATTACCTGGATTTCCTGCGTTTTGCAGTATTTTGCAATGGTAATGAGCAGCTTTAATCTTGAATCCAGACCTGGTGAAACCTAATTAAACACCTCTGGTTGGTTTCGATTGGTTATTCTCCTCATACAGGTGAGAGTGTTGAGGAGAACGCCTATGTAGTAGTGAGGCTTCTGATTCGCCGACCGGAGTGCTTTGGCCCCGCCCTTCGAGGGGAAGGGGGAAATGGTCTTCTAGCAACCATGGAGGAAGCCATCAGAATTTCCCACCTGCAGGATGGAACCAGTGCAGCCAGTACACACAGTTCCAACCGGACATTGTGAGTGTTGCGATTCGATCTTATCCTGTCTTTGTTTTTCTCATTCTCGCTCATGCCCATGTCTCTTTCTCACCTGCACTTCTAGTGACACGCTTGATGATGAAGATGATGATGTCATCCACACGGGACACGCCATAATGACCTTCTACTCTGCTCTCATTGATCTGTTGGGTCGTTGCGCCCCTGAGATGCATGTAAGTGTTCCAGGAAACCCGCTGGGAAAGCTAGATAAGAGCCTCATAATGTGTTTGAAGGATTGAGTTGGAGAGGGCTTATTGGTTTTATCTACTTTTTAAGGCACTGTCAGTTTTCATTAAAGGTTTGAAAGGTTCTTCAAGGTTTGCTAATGGGTGTCTCTGTTGTGTGTGTAAATGCTCTGCAGCTCATAGAAGCAGGGAAAGGTGAGGCCATCCGAATAGGGGCAATCTTGAGGTCTCTCATCCCCAGAGAGGATCTGGAGGGAATCATCAATATTCCTTTTAGTTTACCAATTGTAAACACAGGTGCGTATGAGTGTGTGCGTAAAATATACATTCATGATGTAAAAATCATTATTTTCCAGACTATTGATTTATCTTTCTAAATGTATTTGATTGTTAACTGAAATCAGTGTAATGAGAGGGTCTGAGCTCAATTTTTAAATAAACAAAGTAAATGTAGTTTGTGGCTGCTGGCAAAGATATGTAGTAGGGTTTTTTAAGTCTAAAAGTGATTAATTGGTGGTTGAAAGTATTTTGTGCTTGTTATACTCCGATGATCTAGTTACACACACAGTGACGCGCAGCAGCACACAAACATTTTTAAATATGAAAAATTACATTCCGCCATGTGAATAGCGAACTTGCCATGGCGCGAGCGCAACTGGCTTTTAAAGGGGATGGGAGATGAGACTCTGATTGGTTTATTGCACGTTACGCCCAAAAAACACCCATTACTCATTAAGAGAATAGGGACAACCCGTTTAGATCATGCGCCCGGGCGCGCTGACTGTTTTCCTGTCGTTAAACTAGCAAAAGTGGATTCGGACACGCCCTGAGTGCACCTGCGCCGTGTGCTTTAGACCATGCGCTTAGATCGTTAAAATAGGGCCCTATATGTAGGAAAAGTTCACCCAAATGTGAATGCCATTTCAAGCTGATATGACCTTTTTATTGACCTTTCCTCTGAAACACAAAAGGAATTTTAGCTGAATCTCTGGTGCCTTTTTCCATTTAATGCAAACAAGTGGGGATGGAGCTCTTGAGCTCCAAAATGTCATAAAACATCATCAAAGCAATTAAACTCATGCACTAAGTCTTTTGAAGTCAAGCAATTGTTTTGTGTGAGGAATAAATCTGAAATTTAAGTAATTTATTTACTGACAATCTTGAGTTTGTGGACCCCCTAATTAAGGATTGAATCCTGCAGTGGATGCCAAAATAAAGGTTAAGGGGGTCCTATTCCAACAGCTCTCTCTGTTCTACATGTTTCAACAGCTCTGTTTGAATGCAACTTAAAAAGAAAATATATTTCAATATATTTCAACCACCCCTAAAACAGGCCATACCATTGATGTGTGGGTCCTGTAGTTGCAAAACTGGAGATATTAGCAAAACACCCAAGTCACATTACCAAAAGCTTGGGGTTAATAAATATTTTTTGAAGGAAGAAATTAATAATTTTATTCAGCAAGCAAGGATACATTAAATTGATCAAAAGTGACAGTAAAAACATTTATAATGTTACAAAAGATTTCTATTTCAAATAAATGCTGTTCTTTTAAACTTTGTGTATATATATTCTCTTTGCAGACGGGGTTAGGTGGAACGGATATGGCATTGGCCCTCAATCGATACATATGTGTGGCTGTGCTGCCATTAAGTAAATATTCCTCTCGGCTGTGTGACTCCTCTTCACTGCGGATTGGGCTGGTGGACAGGCTCCTGCAGGGTGTCTACAGCCTATCTAAAGCTAGTGGACTGACAAAGGCCCAGAAAGACGCCATCCAGGACTGTCTGCTGGCAGTGTGCGGGTGAGGATGTTCGTTTTTGCTTTTTTGGAGAACATAAATTGTGTTTAGTCTTTTAATAGCGGTCTTTTGAAGGAGCATCCACATTTAGTCCAAAGCCTGTGGATACCAGCAGCGTCACTCTGACCTGGGATCAGTATGTAAGCAGCTTCAATGAATTCCATACAATATAAATCAGTCCAACAGGGACCAAAGAGGAGATTACATCATGAACCATTGATTACTGCTTTTATTTAAGTAACTTTTATAGAATAGCTTTTTATCAAAACAATAGAACATATTTTAGAAGTCATTTTAGAAATTGCCTCATATGCTTCCTATATACCGCTAGCCAGTTTTGTACAATAACCGGATTAAAAATAACTGCACTTTCAATCTGGTGTTGAAGGCCATGGCAGAGCGGTTGGCTGAGAATTATCATCACATCTGGGCAGCCAGGGAACTGCAGGAACTGGAGAGTAAAGATGTGTGTTACAGATGGGCCGCTGTGAGAAATGATACAGTGAATTAAATTAGGCTTCCTGCAGCCACCTGCGTATTACAGTGAAACAAAACACTGTGAAATAGGAATACTGGGTGTGTGGTGTGTGGAAGAGGTGTGGATGTACACTGTACAGGTGTATATATACACTACCATTCAAAAATAATTATTTAGTCATTTATCAGACGCTTTTATCCAAAGCGACTTACAAATGAGGACAACAGAAGCAATCAATTGTAGTATTAAAACAACTAAAAACAGATCCAAAACTAAAAGCTAAGACTTTATAAACACTACCTATACACATTTTAAAAATAAAGAGATTAAATAAAAATGACAAATGCATACAACAGAATTTCAAAACTTAATTATTAATACTTATACACAGCAAGGCTGTTAAATTTAATTGACAGTAAAGACATTTATAATGTTACAATGCTGTTCTTTTGATCTTTCTATTCAGCAAATAATCCTAAAACAAATGTACCACAGCTGTTTTCAACATTGACAATAATAAGAAAGGTTTATTGAGCAGCAAATCAGCAATTATTTTTGAAGGATTTGAAGGAACTAGAGTAATGACTGCTGAAAATTCAGCTTTGCCATCACAGGGATAAATTACTTTTTACTCATATTTTTCAATATTTTATAAACTAATAGTGTTGCAGAGTAATCACCAGTGGCACCCTGAAAGTTTTTTAAAATTTGTATTTATTTATTTATTTGCTATAATGACCAGCTGATTGTGCAATCCTGATTATTACAAAAAATAAATAATATAAATTTAATTTAAAAGTATTACAGGTTTTTACAAAATAAATAAATAAATGCACATGAAACATTGCTTTGAGATTCTATAGATTGTGGAGTAATATGGGAGACATGAATCTGTGTGGAAGATTATTTTAAATAAACTAGTTAACAGTCATTATGCACAAATATTTGACCTAGAATGACAAGTCACAGTCAGCTATTGCGGAGAGCTGTGTAATAATATGCACTAATTACTAAGGCAAACTAAGAGCAGGAATTAATAACTGTCACCACTTTAATTAATTATAATGCATTGCTTATATAAAACTATTTTAACAATGGCAAAGCCAAAGCCTGTTAATGCTGATGCTGATTTTGTCCAGGAGGGGGCAGTCACACTCTGCTTGTACCATATGCTCTGAGACAAGAGTCGAGTCAGAGACAAAACTCAAGATGTTCTCAAGTTCTTCCACATCAATGGGTACTCAGTGAGGAGGTGAGGATCCTTTCCTGCTACTGGATACTAGAATGAGTATCATGCCTTTGAAGTGTCCATTTCATTTTAACTGACTGGATTCTCACTGCACAGGAACAGAAAGGGGGCAGATGCTGATTCCCCAGCGACTGCAAGCTGCTTCGCTTACGGCCTGCTCCAGCAAGCCCTCTGTCTCACTGAGCAAGCCCATGAGCAGTTACTAGAGCTGGGTTAGACACACACACATTCCCCTGTTCTTCCACTCCACTTCTCTCCAATTATTTATTTGCACATCTGTCTTTTTATCTAACTGCCCTGTAATTTCAAGGCCTCACTAAACTGAAAGGGGTGTTCAAAGGATAGTTTACACAAAAATGAAAATTGTGTTATTTAATCATCTTCGTGCCTATCCAAATTCGCATGAAAAAAATTGTTTTCACATAGCTCTTTTTATATAATCAAATTGGATGCTTGAAAAACCATTAACAGTAGTCCAAATCTCCTGAAGCCATATAATAGAGTTATGAGAGGGACAAACCAACATCTATAAGTCATTCAATCTAACTAGCATTCATAGAGCCACTGTTGATATTGCCTTCTGGTCGGCGCTACAGAGCACTGACCACCAGAACAGCCAGGCACAAGAACAGTTTTTTTTTCCCCACAGGCTATATTCAGCCTGAACAATTAATCTTTCATAATTATACATTGTCCATCACAACTAACATAGTTATCTGACATATTAATATTAAACTGCACACTTTGTAAATAACATCTGCACACTTATAACATACTGTATCTGTACATTTATCTAAACATTACATTTTTTTCCTATACTTCTATTCCTGTATATAGTACATTATTTAATGTCTGATGTTTTATTTTATTTTTCTTATATTAGTGTTATATTCCATCCCTACTGTGTTATTCCTATGTATGTCTGCACTATCATGTATGTCTGCACTATGTTTGTACTTTCTTCAACACTGGAAGCTCCTGTCGTCAAGTCAAATTCCTTGTGTGTGTAAACATACTTGGTAATAAAGCTCTTCTGATTCTGATTCTGGTATTCAACTATGAACGTTATGTTCAATATGTAGAAGTGGGAATCAGTGATGTAATTGTTAACTAAAACTATTAAAAATTTAAACAACTTACATTACACTTCCATTAAACAACTTGAGTTAGTTGCCTTGGCAAGTGAATAAAAACATTTTTTTTGGGCAAACTATTCCTTAAAATGATCATGATATCAGTTAATTTCAGCTATGTGGTCTCATAATGTCTGAAGCAAGTTAATGCCTTGCATAGAAATCTGCTCATTTAATTTATATGTGTTGTGTTTTGCAGAGGGTGCTCAGGCTCAAGGGCAGATTAACAGGGCTGAGAAAGTTCCCCTTGAGCGACAAATTCATTTATTTATTAAGGTCAGTTATCTTTACTGCAGGTCAGACATTTGGAACAGAACTGAAATCAATGAGTATTCATTACAGCATAGCAGCCAACTGCTATGAATGACAGACATATTTAAATAACTGCCTGATTTGAACTCCAAATAATTATCCAAATGAAATGGATTTTTGGATTATTTTTAAGACACTGCAGATGTGTAGTTTGTATATTGGAATTGTTTATTGTATCTTAAGTGATAACCAAGCGAAAGTCTCAGCTTGCTCAAAGCTTTGCGATAAACATTTACACGTTTTTTTAATTATCACAGTTGTCATGGTAAATTTGTGTAGTTGCAGATAATTATGGCTTTTGTGTTGTTCATACGGACATCTCTGTGGGTCATGTCACTGCTGATCCCATTATTGATTAGACGTCATGTTTTTTTTGCTATCCATCCCTGTTCTGAGACAATATGCTGCATGCCGTTTAAGAGTCTTCCATTCCCACATGAAGATCAATAACAACGTTTAGCAGTTCCCTGACCTCCTCAACTATCAATCTCATTAATGTGCACTAAAAATCTTCAAAACCTAACTAGAAAAATCTGAAGTGAACATTTCTTCAGCTGGTAACTGTTGTTTTATTCTGTTGTTTAGTCTGTATTCAAGCCTCTTTTTCTTTCTGTCCCAGGTTGTATTGCCACTATTAGATCAATACTTCAAAATTCACAATCTCTACTTCCTCTCCACTACAATGTGTTCACTTAGAGATGGCTGCCAGTCCACCAATAAAGAAAAAGAGATGGCCACAAGGTAATTTGTGATGACAGACTGCTATTACATTTGCACGGAATTTGCATGCCAAGCCACTTCCCGTACATACGGGTATATGAGATGGCGGCGTGCATCCACTCATTCATCTATTTTCTTTGGAGCTGATCACTTCGTGAGCGCTTTCTCTCTCATCAAGAGAAGTCATCAAGAAACGAAGAAGCCTTCAGTCTGCAGGTGATTCTCAGCTGCTTTCCAGTCTAAAAGAGCAATTTCCTACAGCTTGCATGGTCGAGAGTGTCTTTCGAATGTCTTTCCAACTGTGTGCTTCTGGGTGCAGTAGTTTCCTTATATCTGATGACGGACACAATCACTGTCTCACGTGTCTGGGCCGCAAGCATGCTGAGATGGCTTTCGTGGATGGTTCATGCCCGCACTATGAGCTCATGTCCATGGCTACTCTGAGGTTGCGGCTCTCGTTCATTATGAGGCTTCCCTTGAGCTCTACCCAGTCTGTTTCCTCTGGTCATAAAGATCTTGGGGCCGCATTGGTTAGGGACACGGGAGACCTGAGGATTACTGTCAAGAATGTTCCACCGGGCCAGCCTCCACAGAAGTCCTGCGCCTCACAGCGCCGTTGAGTTCCTGGATTATGGCGCCGATCCATCCTGCGGCGGACCCAGTGTTTCTTTTGGGGCTCCTCCTATCTGGGGATAGGAGGGGCTATCTATCATCTTCTGATGCTGAAGACTTTGCTGAGCAGCCCCCGGCTTTGGCGGCACACAGCTGGCCCTGGGGTTTACAGAAGTACGCCATCCACATGAGCATAACGGTTAGCAGATCAATGAATGAGAGGGCAGCGTTACCAGAGTTGCCCATTTACCACACCTTGTTACAGCACAGTAGGGCTATTGCAGACAGAAACAATACTGTAAATTATAGTCATCGTCACATGACCAGCATTTTCGTTGCGTCTCGTCTCGTTTTCGTCACGTGATAAAGGTTCGTTGACGACGATATTTAGTCATAATTTTCGTTGACGAAAGCAACACTAGACTGTTCATTGACTGGTGTTCCTCTCGCCCAGAGATGCCTGGTCAGCGTTGTGCTTTCCTTCCTGCAAGAAAAGCTGGAGTGGAGGCTGTCCCCCTCCACTTTGAAAGTGTATATCACTGCCATTGTGGCGCATCACAATTCAGTGGATGGTAGATCCTTGGGAAAGCACAAACTGATCGTCAGGTTCCTGAGAGGTGCGAGGAGATTAAATCCTCCCAGATTGCGCCTCGTTCCCTCTAGGGATCTCTCTGTGGTCCTGACGGGACTGTGGGGAGCCCCCTTTGAGCCACTTGACTCAGTTGAGCTCAAATTCCTGTCATTTAAGACAGTGCTCCTGGTCGCGCTCATATTCATAAAGAGGGTTGAGGACCTGCAGGCATTTTCGATCAACAAATCGTGCCTTGAGTTTGGGCCAGCTGATTCTCACGTTATCTTGTGGCCCCGGCCCTGTTATATGCCCAAAGTTCCTACCACTCCCTTTCAGACCAGGTGGTAAACTTGCAAGCACTGCCCTTGGAGGAGGCAGATCCAGCCCTTGTGTTGCTGTGTCCCGTTTGCGCTTTGTGGTTTACGTGGAATGCACCCAGTGCTCGAGACGTGCTTTATCTTCTTCCAGTAGGTTCCTAATCTGGTGAATCCTGGTCGATTCCTCCAACAACCTGTGGCATTCAGACTTAGTGGAGGAGTCTGTTGCTGAGTCTGTTATTTGGGTTGCATGCCATTAGTCATCCCTTTTACTGGCCTTGGTTTCATACATGAGATTCCCTTGGTAATCCTGTATGTCCTTCCATGGTAAAGTATTCCCAAGACAGTTTTTGTACTGTCAGTTCCTGTTGTGTTCTCCTGATCTGGGGTCATGCCAGTTGTCAGATGGTGCTGTAACCAGTCTCACTGTTCACATTCCTATTTGGATGCGTGTCCGCACCCCAACAGTTGCTGAAATCTAGAATTGTGAGAATGTTAGAACAACTCTTTTTTTCAGCTTCCCTGGTAAGCCTGTGTGTTTGATAAGTGATCTGGCTTATAGGGCATTGAGTAGGTTATGGATTGAGGTGCATCTGTCCTGACACGCTTGCTTGTTAGCACCTGCACCTTCAGTCACACAATTCTGGTTGTGGCGCTTTCCATAGGGACCCCTAACGTCAGTGTCAACGTAACGACAAAAATGTGACTGGCTGATAGCGATTGTCTCAGGTACATATGTAACCCTCGTTCCCTAAAGGAGGGAACGGAGACATTACGTCCCTCAACCGTGAACTGTGCTGAATGCCGGGATGCTTTCTCTGCTCCTCAGCACAAACCTGAATGAGTGAATGCACGGCGCCATCTTATATACCCTTATGCACGGGGAGTGGCTTGGCATGCAAATTCCACTCACCAATTGTCATTGGCTGTTTCTTGTAATGCTCAGAGGTGATTTGGGCTCCCAAGTGAGACCCCTAACGTCAGTGTCTCCGTTCCCTCCTTCAGGGAACGAGGGTTACATACGCATCAGAGACGTTTTTTATTTACATTGAACTTCAAGGATTCAAGAATGTTTGCAAAAACTATAGAAGAAAATATATATTTTTTAAATCTTTGATTTATGTTTTTCTTTCAGTGGATGAAGTGCACTCCTGTTGCTACAGGATCCTCAGCTGTTTATACATTCTTGGCACCTGCAGTGGTACATTCATTGAGAGGTAACACTCTGTCACTTAAGGATTATTTCACTCCAAAATGAAAATTCTGGCAGTATTTGCTGTCATGTTGTTCCAAACCCATGCTGTTATTTTTTCATTGGAACAAAAAGAAATGTTGAAGTGAATGCAACTTTTTTTTTGTATTATTCCATCAATTCCAAAAAGAACCAAAAACTCATAAAATCACCTTAAAAGTAGTCTATAATTTTGCACTATATATCAAGTCTTCTGAAGTCATATGATGGCTATTTACACTACTGAAGCTTGAGGGTCTGTAAGACATTTTAAAATGTTATCTTATGCTTACTAAGCCTGGAATTATTTCATAGAAAAAAATTTAAAACAGTAATGTTGTGAAATATTTAATAACAATATTAAATACCTGCATTCTAGTTTATTTTATTATGTATTTAATACATAATTTTAAAAAGTAATTTATTACTGTGATGGAAAAGCTAATTTTTCATCAGCCATTACTTCAGTCTTCAGTGTCACATGACCTTTCAGAAATCATTCTAATATGCTGATTTGGTGCACAATAAACATTTCTTCTCATTAACAATTTATGGTGCTTTAATAATATTTTTGTTGTCCGTTTTGTGGCTTTTCTGACATGGTCACTATCAGCTGTATTGAAAATAAATGTGTAAATAATCTACTAAAATCCTGTTGAGTTCTATGAAAAAAAAAACAGCATACAGGTTTGGACAGACATGATGACAAGGAAATTTATTTATGCTGTCCAAATTATGTTACTTTGGGTGTTTGGCTCTTATTATTTTACTCTGATTATTTATTGTTGTTATTATTTATTGTTCAGTTTGTCCTTTTGAAACTTGTGCAACTTGTAACCTTGTTATGGTTCATCTGTCGATCAGCCTTTATCTTTGTTTTGATAGGCAGAGGCTTGGGGGAGTGTCTAGCTGCTTTATCTGCAGCCTTTCCTATGTGTTTCTTGGAGCTGACCGACCTTCATTCCCTCGCCGACACTATGAGTAATGAAGAGAGTGAAGGTAAAGGCAAGAAAAGTTCAATAGAATGCAAAAACGTGAACACACTCACGTTGCCGCATGCTATTTTTCATCATGGATTTTGGTGTGGTCTTTTTAGCTGGAAGATCCTGTAGGCTCCTCCCCAGTATGCAGGAGGCTTTCTCAGAGGTCAAAGAGCTCGCAGAGGCAGGACCAGCGGCCCTTTTGACAAAGGTTACTGAGGTGACGCTTCCTCTGCTGTGTAGATATGTCTCTCGATGGGGGGAGGCTGATAACCAAGCATCCCAGGAGGGCTATTCTTCCTCTGTCACACCCCAGCATGCAAATGCCCTACTGGGTCACATCCTCTCCATCATCCACGCCCACCTGGGGACTGCAGACAGTGCTTGGATGAAACGTCTCGCAGGTGAGTTGGTCCCTCTAGAGAAGTGAATTACTAGATTATGGAGATTTTAATGTGTCATTGAAGCATCTATTTTAGAAGAAAACTAAAAGAAGTGCTGTACAAACTTTGTGATTGTAACAAATGCCAAATTACATTGAAACGTACAAATATAACCACAAATGCCATTTGATGGAAAAGTTAAGGAAGAGGGCGGAGTCAGTGCTCTTTGAGAAGGAGCATTTTAAGACAGAGGGGCGTGGCCATGTCTCAGAGCAGGAGTTAGAGATCCAAGAAAGGGTTGGTTCAAGATATCTACGCATTTTACCCTTTACTCATTCCATTTATAGACATCCACAGGTAAGAAACAGTGCAGTATTCAACCTGTTTTCAGTTTAAAATTCACCATTGGTTAATCTACTTAATGTTCGTATCATCAGAATGAGTTGGCTGAGAGAGGTGGACACAGATGCTGAGAAGCTTTTCTCCCTTGTAGCTGAAGTCTTCATTTTTTGGGCTAAATCTCATGTGAGCAACTCTCAGTCATATTTATGATACTTATGATGATTTAATATCCAATATTTACCTTTTAGAGGGGTCATTTAATGCAAAATGTATTTTTCATCTATATAAGTAAAGGAGTTTATCTGAAAATATCCTGAAAAATTAGCATCTTTTGAAGCTAAAATATACGAAACCCACACATAACATGTAAAAGAAAAAATAGATATTGTGGTCACGGATTGGAAATTTGTTCTTACAATTGATTAAATCATAGCCACTTTTTAATAATTAATTCCCTTGTTTTAGTGCAATTGTGGCCACATTGTACTCATGTGTTCCCTTGTTACAAATTAACTAAATTGAAATGAGAAAACAAATTAGTACAACATGGCCGTGATTTAACTAAAACGAGTAAACAAATTAATAGAAGTTTGCCATGAATGAATAAATACTTTGAATGAATTTGTGGCCACAATATGTATTTTTTCTTGTCATGTGCAGAGATCCAAAATATATTCATTCCAAAATATTAGATTTTCTGCCATTAGAAATCCATCGCACAGCACATGGTCACCCACATTTACATGTCAATGATGCCTATTTGAACACTAAATTCAAATAATGTAATAAGAAAAAAGGATATTATCATTCTTTGTCTGTCTCAGGGAAAAGAAATCAAATGATAAAAAAAGATGTTACTTTTTTTTGAAAGTACACACAAATTGTGCATGTCCCCTTTGTATCATCTGTCTCTAAAAATTTACATTATTATTTTTATGGTTAATATTTATATATATATATAAGTTAGTTTTAAGGTTAAAAATGTAAATTTATAGACATACATTTCTACTCTTTGTGCATTCATTACATTTAAAAAAAAAAGTATCTTTTACACACTTGTTTGTTTTTCTTTAGAATTTCAAATGGGAAGAACCGAACTTTGTTGTTCAAAATGAAATCAACAACATGACATTCCTGGTGAACAGCAGCAAAAGCAGGATGGATAAGGTCTCTTCATTTCACTAATACTGTATTACTTGTTTTGAACACATTCAGTTTTCCCTTCATTTACTCTGCAAATGACCGTGTAATACATTTTGCTTTCTAGTTCCTCTCAATTCTGACCAAGTTTGTTTTGTCCTAATTTTTTTTACACTGTTCTTTAAAAATAAATTCATCTTTGGCCTGTAAACTCAGAGGCCTGCAGGGACTTTAATAAACGCCCAAGTCATTGTTCAACCCAAATATGCTGTTCAGTAATATTGAATGAAACTAAATTGTATGATTTTCCATTAGGGAGGGGTGTGCAGCCAGGAGAGGAGAAAGGTGAAGAGGAAGGGTGATTGTTACTCCACACACACCTTTCTCATTGTGGTGGCACCAAAAAAACTCCTCTCGGTTGCCATGAATGGGTGTCGCCATGGTGATCAGGGCCTGGTCACTCATGCCAAAAGCCGTTTCTCTCAGGTACGTCTGTTCATACTGATCAATAATGACAGTGTTTGCAAAATCAATCCATTCCTCATCTTGAAAATATTGTAATTATTTTTCCTGACACCTGAAACATTCATCTGCTTCTAGAGGGACACAGAGGATGAGGTCAGAGCGTACATTCGCAACAACCTGCAACAGGTGAGCCAGAAGACAACTTGTGAAAGAGCCGATAAAGTCCTGTGAAAATGCTATTTGAGCGTCCTCACCTCACTTTTCTTTTTTTCTTTTTGCCAGGATCTATGTGAAAACTCAATTGATCCCCTCAGTGTTGAGAGGATTTTAAGCATCGCTCGTGTTCTTTTCCATCTGGATCAGGTTAGACTGCCAATGAATTGCTGCAAATGATAATTAATGGCACATATTGTGTATGTCCATATCTGAATGGATGTGGACTATTAAATAAAAATTTTAAGGTCATGCCACTAATACATTCAAACATGAACCAGTGCAGTTTGGTGGAGATTTTTGCCCATTTCTGGTGTTTGTATGGTTCTTTACTAGTAAATGTTTGACATAGTTGTGTTTCTGTCAGGTGGAGTGCCCTCAGAAGACGAAGAGGGCAGTGTGGCATAAGATGTTGTCTAAGCAGAGGAAACGGGCTGTAGTTGCTTTTTTGAGAATGGTTCCTTTGCAGCAAACTTGGGGAGATTGTACAAAGAGAGTTATGACAAGTCCATTTACTCTCCATATTGCATTATGAATTACCCAAGTTATAAAAGCTGAAGGCAGCAGAAATACTTGAGAATTGCAATGCTGTTGAACTAATTCAGATAAAGAGAACATTCTGTCATCTTCCTTATGTTTAATTTGACTGAAACCAACATTAATTCGTTTTTAACATGAGATTTATATTTTTCTGTAGGCACAGAGGGGTGAACCTTTTCCTGCAGGGTTATGAGAGAGTCTGGCTGAAGGCAGAGCATTGCTGCGTCTCAATGTGCCTACTTATACTACGCCCTTAAAGTATGTACTCTTTTGGTGAAGAAAAAGTGTGTATTTTTGAGTGTGTAGTAGAAGAGTAGGCAAGCTTTGGGACATACTATCAAGTCACACAACTGCGTCTTTAAAGGACCGTTCTGTTGCACCTGTTACACGCACCCTGTCACTGTAAACTGGCCTGTCAATCATCTTGTCACAGTTAACATCTTCCACATTTAATTTAATTTAACTTCCTACTGTACTGGAGAGAAAAGAAGTAGCATGTTGATCTGCCAGTCGCGGGTCTTTCATGCTGAGAACTCTGCTCATATTTTCTGCATAATGATGCATTTAAAAGTTAACGACCAAATGGATGTTTATAAAAGTTCAAATTGCTGTTGCAGATAAAATATAACACGGATAACAATAAATAAATATTTTTTACCAGGTTAAATGTTGATTATTAGTAACTCAAACCCCTTTTTGTAAACCTATACCTAACCGCTGGTCACGTGGATCCGCCACATTTGTAGTTTTTCTAACGCCTTTTATTCGTGTTGATTCGTAGTTCTGGACCGAATCCTTCGCCAAAGCACAATGGATTGTGGGCAATTTTAGCCATTAGAGTGTGCACGGATCCACACTTCAAAAATCGACCTGAAATAGTACACCATCCAGGGACTTTTGGCATACTCTTTTCAACATACTATGCTTTGGGACACACTTATTCTAATCTCACATACTATTTAGGATGGATAGTATGAACATTGAGACGCAGGGCATGACTCACCTGAGGACATACACATTAAGGATTTGGCTGTGAGTGTTTCTGATTGGCTGTGTTCCCCAGTTGAGCTGCTTAATCGTGACATATTTGTAGCCCAACCAGGAAGGCTAATTCACCACAGGTTCCCTTGGGAGTTTTTGTAATGGGTTTTTTGAATCACGGTTTTTAATTTATGAGTACCACAATGATTATGTAAGTTAAGTTTATGTACTCAAAAAATCCACAGAAATATTAAGCAGCACGATTGTTTTCAACATTGAAAATAATAAATGTTTATTGAGCTCCAAATCAGCATTTTAGAGTGATTTCTGAAGGATCGTGTTACACTGAAAATTGGAATATAAGACAAATTCTGCTTTGCCATCACAGGCATACTGTATATTACATTTGAAAATATATTAAAATAGAAAAGTGTTATATTAAATTGTAATAATATTTAACAAAATATTAACTTTTGAACAGTAGTGTAACTGTGTAATTTATGTTGTAGAACAAAATGGGACAGTCTCGTCTAGTAATGTGAACCACAAATTGTAAGAATCCATAGAAAATTCCAAATAGAACCCATGAGCTTTTTTGATTTTATAGTAATAGGAATACTTTTATCCCCATCAGAAAGCAGCTCATGTAGAGATCCTGAAGGAGGGAGCAGAGCAGGGAAACAACACTGATCCACTCCATCAGCTTATCAATCTCTTCAGTCAAAGTGCCTTGACTGAGAGGAGGTTTGTATGTGTGTGTTTGAGTGTGAATGATTCATGCATTTGTTTGTGTTTGCATGTAGATCAAGGCTAACCAAAACCACTTTAAACATTAATTTAGCAAGTATTTCAGCTCCTTTTGAAAACCTAGGAAGATGTCTACATTGGAAGCAACCTGACCAACTTGTCTCATATAAGGCCCATAAGATATTTGGCTAGCATGGTTGATTGCAAATTAACATGTTGTTACGCTATATCAGGAAAAATATTATGTAGCACACACAAATATTGAAGAAATTAGGACAGTTTTCTATCAATATATTTTACTCTGTACTAAAAAGTATATTTATATTTCAACGTTTCTCATTGCATTCTGAGATGAACATAGAAGGAGATGCTATATGTAAAATGTAAAATAAATATTTAATGCTGGCTTAAATTTTGGTCTTTCCATTGGGTCCCAATGCCTGAAAATGATAAAATTGTAAAACACATCGAAACCCACCTGGTTCACTCTTTTCACTTGTATGTATCTACAATAAACTTGAGAAGGATGACCTGTACATGTGCTATGCTGACATAATGGCCAAGGTATGATGCACTGCTGGGACTTTCTGAGCAAGTTTTTTCCTTTTTGCTGCAAAACACATTCAAAATTCAAGCTAAACTGTAGCTCTGCATTGCAGAGTTGCCAAAGTGAGGAAGACCAGGATGAAGATGGCCTGAAATCATTTGAGATGAGCAATGGAAATGAAGGGAATTGGAGTTGTTTTCTGTTAAGGCTGAGGATGCTGACACAGTTATGTATTGTGGGTTCATTGATTACGTAGTCAGTGATTGGCTTCAGGAATAATAGACTGAGAAACAGTTGGTATGTTTTATTTCTTAGTGAATTGATTGAGTAACTAATTAAGTGTCTTAGGAAAAAGAGATGGAAAAGCAGAGGCTGCTGTATCAGCAGGCCCGACTTCATGAATGCAGAGCTGCTGAGATGGTCTTGCAGAATCTCAGCGCCAGCAGAGGTATCAGTCAAAACACATCCTGTTCCTTTATCTTCTCCCTAAGACAGGGATTTTCATACTGGTGTCTGGGGACCCAAGGGGGTCCATGGAAAAAATGGAGGAAAAATTACCCCATGAATTTACTCACCCGCAAGCCATCCTAGTTGTATATGATTTTCTTCTTTAAATGAATATGGTGCTGAAATCGCGTTTGGTCTCATACTGTATCGCGTACCTTGTCAGTGTCGTGCGCTTTGCTTGGCCATTTGTTGTGATAAACAGGAAAGTGTGTTCAAGCGCCAGCAAAACCGTGTAAAGAAATACTTTTTGTGAGAAGCAGTCAATCAGCAGAAGTTAAAAGCAGCTTGTAAGTGTATTTATTTCTTGTCTCAGTGTTTAGCGCAGTTGTCTTTGCTAGGAAAGGCTTGTTTTGTTTACTGTGGAGACGTGCTGAAATCGCGTTTGGTCTCGTACTGTATCGCGTACCTTGTCAGTGTCGTGCGCTTTGCTTGGCCATTTGTTGTGATAAACAGGAAAGTGTGTCCAGCTGAATTCAATTTGAGTTTTGTTAAACGAATAAAAAAGAAGCTTAGTTTACCGCGGCTGCGGTCGTGTGAAGACTGAAGAGTGTAAAGACCATCAGCTCTACCGTGCGACTCCACCGGGCAGGGACACCAGCAAAGGATAAGTATCGCTTTTTAGTTCTCCTCTTTCCTACTACTTGTTTCACTTCTGTTTCAGTTTTTTATAACCATTTCTTACTATGTGTCAGTAAGTTGTTGTTATTTTAGCATGTGTGTTCCACAGTTATTGTCAAGTGTTCATGAGATGGATGGCCTGAGGGAAGAAACTGTTCCTGTGTCTGGCCGTTCTGGTGCTCAGAGCTCTGTAGCGTCGACCAGATGGCAACAGTTCAAAGAGGGAGTGTGCTGGATGTGAGGGGTCCATAGTGATTCAATATTTAGTCCAATAGAAGTCCAATAAACTGCGTCCGTCCATCATACAAAAGCGCCCCACACGGCTCTGGGGCGTTAATAAAGGCCTCCTCGAGCGAATCGATGCATTTTTGTAAGAAAAATATCCATATTTTATTCTATATAAACCTTAATCTCTAGCTTCCGCTAACTGCCGTACCTGCGTTCATGAGAGAACTATCCCTTTAAAAGTCATTCTTAGATCTATTGAAATTGATATTTCTGTTTCATTCAGCTTTCTAAAACTGGTCCGAAATCATGAGATGAATAAAATATTTAATTCTTCTGACAACCCTGTTTTTTAAAATAAATTTTAACACCATATAAATGGATTTAAAAAAATGGATATAGAAATATACTCTATATAGACTACGTACAAGGTTTTATGAAAGTCTCTTATGCTCACCAAGGCTGCATTTATTTAATCAAAAATGCAGTAAAAACTGTAATTTGCTAAATATTATTACATTTTAAAATAACTGCTTTCTATTTTAAAATATTTTAAAATGTAATATATTTATGTGATGGCAAAGCTGAATTTTCAACAGCCATTACTGTACTTTTGAGTGTCACAAGAAAATTATGCTTCAGAAATGATGTTAATATGCTGATTTGATGTTCAAGAAACGTTTCTTATTTTTTATCAATTTTTAAAACAGTTGTGCGGCTTAATATTTTTGTGGAAACTGATCCATTTTCTCAGGATTCTTTGATGAATAAACAGTTAAAAAGAGTAGGATTTATTTGAAATATAATTTTTTGTAACATTATAAGTGTCTTTACTTACTTTATTTGTTTTTGATCAATTTGATGCACCCTTACTCAAAAGTATTAATATATATATATATATATATATATATAAAATAATAAGAAGCTTCCATAAAATTTTAGGAATAGGGTTCCTCACATGGGGACAATCTTCATGCCCATTCAAAGAAGATTTTTGAGGCAAGTGGATTTTGAATGCAGCTTCCAAAAGAAAAGAAAAAAAGCAGAATAATATATTTTTATATTAGATACGATCACACCGGCGTGATTAGATCGTTCAGTGCGGCACATCACCAGCTGCTAAATTCAAATCTGCGCTCGCTGGCTGGGCTGAGCCAGAGACAGACGCGTTTTTACAGCGCTGCGCATTATAACCAATCACACACGATTCTGTTGAGCTTATGAGTGCAATGACCAATCAGAGGCGTTCAGATGAGTGCAGACGTGCGAAGGATGCAAGTAAGAGATTCATTTCACAGTGATTATAATTTGAGTTTTTGTGCTTGAACTCCGGCTAGACTGAGGTTAGTGAAAGTGTTCTTTGATAATGTAAAAGTTTTTGCTCTCTTTCTGCACAATGAAAGTGTTATAATTAGTAACTTACAAGGTTTTTATTAAATTCACATTAAATAGGCTACAAAGTCAGTCGTATTAAAATATTTTATGGCATGACACCCATATCTGGTACTTTTTGAACAATTTGTTTATTGAGAAATAAATTATGTCAGTATAATACAGTCAAATTTAATCAGATCTCTTATTTACATATTAATAATACTAAAAGAAAAACAGCAACTAACACAAGAAAAGAGAGAGAAAAATAATAATAATAAAAAAGAAAAGGGAAGAAAAGAAAAAAAAAAGGACACAGGTCAGTTCAAAACACTACACAATAAGAGAATTTGGGAGTACTAGTCATACATTTTCCACTTTCTTCCAATACATAGCTATTAGACGCTTTGCTTGAAGTATAAATATGTCAATATGTTTCTGAGTGCTGTTACTGTATACAATATTCTCACAACAGGAACATACCTGGTACTTAAGGAAAAAGATGGGTTATTATGCGTAGTTTGTAGATTACACTATTAGGCTCATCGCCTATTATAGATCAACTAACATAATCTATACAGGTGCAAAATGCATTTGCTTACGCATAATTGAGAATGGAGATATTTCATGATATATTTAACATGTTTGGGAATATTTCGAAAAAAAATAAGAAAGCATGAGCCTATATCAGTTATGCAGTGCTATCGTGGCTTCTGTGTGTCATCATGAGAAGCATGACGAGCCCACCCCCCCCACTCGTGCCCCCTCAAAATGAATGAGTACATGCACCCCCCTGCACGGGGACCATCATATCTGGGGGTCCTTGGCATCAAAAAGATTGAAAACCTTCTGGTGTAAGACACAGGTCACCATTCATATCTTTATCCTGATATCTTGAGTCAGCTGGCTATGACTTTTATTATTGTCAGTGCTCAAATGTTATGCTGTTAAGTTGTATGTGATATTTGAACCAGGTGATATGAAGCTGGGCATTGCAATCCTGAATGGAGGAAAGACGTCTGTCCAGCAGGTAGGTTTGAAAAGGTCATGCTGGATTACAGATATGTTTGGACGATAACAAAAAAACCCAAAGTTTTGACATTTAACACCAAAACCAACTTTTATATAACATCTTCTTTATGTTCATTCTCTCTGTTGTTGAATTCTCTCTAGAAAATGCTGGATTACCTGCGACAGAAGAGAGATGTGGACTTCTTTCACAGTCTGGGCAGCCTAATGCAGTCTTGCAGGTTCAGCTGTTATTTGCTAATGCATTGTGAGACATTTCCCTGACAGAAAGCAGCTGCTCAAACACCTAAAAGTGGAGAAATGCTTTGTTCACTCATTTATTACCCATCACCCTCCTTCTGTGTTCAATTTCAAAGTTACTTAGTATAATCAAGAGAAAAGAACATCGTTTTACATAACTTTTTTCACCTTTCAATCTGTTCCTTTGCTGTAATTGAAAGTGTCTGTTGAGTGTCTATTTTAAAAAGAAGAGGACTGTGTTTTTGATGTTGCTGTTGTAATTCTGTGTCACAGCGTGCTGGATTTGAATGCATTTGAGAGGCAGATCAAAGCGGAGAGTTTAGGAGTGGGTGCTGAGGACAATTCAGGTACATCACTGACATCCACAACAAAGTGCTTTGAAAAATAAATGTCTATCAGAAGAGGCAGATATTTTCTTTTTATTGACATTGATTTGCCTGTACTGCATTTTGTTTTCTCCTCCTCTCTCTCTTTCTCAGGCGATAGAGTAATGGCAGATGAACAGCTGACCTGTGATCTTTTCCGATTCCTCCAGCTTCTTTGTGAAGGTCATAATACTGGTTAGAACAAACATTGTTTTTTTTTGTTTTTGTTTAATAGTGCAAGGTTCTTTTGTACTATGGCTGTCAAAGTCAACAGGTGAAGTGAAATATGCTTTGTTAAAATACTTTCTCCTATCCAACTTTAACCATACTATACGTACGCTATTTGTAGACTGATTCCCCTAAAGAGTGTACACACTGTCGTGCTACACAACAATGGTTCAACGTATCAGCAGTTGGCTCATGCAATGGCAGTATGGGAATTATACTACCTTCAAAAGTTAGGGGTAAAACGTTATGTTTTTTTTTTTTTTTAACGAAACAATTTTATTCAGCATGGATGCATTAAATGGTTCAAAAGTGATAGTTTAGAAATGTACGATGTTACAAAATATATCTATTTCAAATATTCACAAAAATATTAAACAGCACAACTCTGTTAAGCACAACATTGATAATGATGTTTCTTGAGCACCAAATCAGAATATTAGAATGATTTCTGAATGATCATGTGACACTGAAGACTGGAATAACAGCTACTGGAAATTCAGTAATATTACATTTAAAATTGTATTAAATTGTAATGATATTTTACAATATTACTGTTTTAATGTATTTTAACTGTATATATTAGTTTACAGATCTGCACACTCTGAATCACAAAGTATTGTGAGTAAACAGACAAGTAAAAAAGTAAATACATAATTTTCAAATTATATTAGTTTTTTTTTTTAAACCAAGTTCAAGTATTTAAGACCCTTTAAATCAGATTTTTAAGATGAGAAATTCAGTCAAGTATTTTAAAACTTTTGACTGGCAGTGTAAATTTAAATCCAGGTGAGACTTCTAACAATATTTGCAAGTATTTAGAAGTGGATTTTAATGTATTCGGAACTTGACATGTTTGAAATATCACCAATAAGCAAAAAACACCATTGGCAGTATTGGAAGCCCACTGGTGCACTGCAACTGCAGGCTAGCAACCGAAACATGTTTGTTGTTTTGTTTTGTATCGTCAAAAAGGAAATAAATCCACAACATTGTAAAAAGGAAAAACAGTCTGTACATTCTCAATGTAAGATCAATGATGGAAAAAAATTATCAGATTATTCATTATTGATAAATGTAATCCATCGACAGCCCTATTTTAAACAGCATCAATATTCTGGTCTATTTTTGTAAAAACTGGAGACTGAAATTTCCCCCACAGGCTTCCAGAACTACCTGCGGACTCAAACTGGAAACAACACAACAGTCAACATTATCATCTCCACTTTGGACTGTCTGCTCAGGGTCCAGGCAAGCCCACTGACTCAACCCCAAAAACTAGTTTCTTACATTTTTCATTATGCCTGTCTGTAATATACATGTAAAGAATGAAAAATGCGTGTTTGCTGCTGTAAGTGGTTTGAGAGTTTCAGCACCGAATGGAGAAGGGCCCAAAACAGTGAAACAGAGCTTGTCGCCAAATAAAATTTCCATAAACCATTCATCGCTGACAGGCCACCTTCATTTCATTTGTCTGATACTGAGAATGATGGATGGCCTCATATCTACAGAAGTCCATCAGCGATTTCTACTGGTATTATTCAGGGAAGGATGTGATTGACGAGTGTGATCAGCACAACTTCTCCAAATCCATCAGCGTGGCCAAGCAAGTGTTCAACACACTCACTGAATACATTCAGGTAAATGCACATAAGCAAATGGGTCAGCAGTGATGGGGCTTGTATGAAAAACCTGCTTTGTCAAAATGTAAAGATACAGAGTAATGTTTTGACTGTGTGTCCTAAGATTCTATGTTATTCTCTCCTTTTAATGTTTTATTTCAAATGAATGCATCTCAGAGGCCTAACGCCACACCTGCTGTGTCTGTCTTCGTTCACACACCATAATGTGGTGTTATATGTTGTGAAGCAACTCGTTTAATTAATCTCTTTAGCTAACATCAATTAAAACCTTTAATTGTCTAATTTGGGGTCCGTGTACAGGTAACCAGCAGAGTCTCTGGGACGCCATAGTTGGCTTCCTCCATGTGTTTGCCCATATGCAAATGAAGCTTTCTCAGGTTGGCCTATAGACAAATTACTTTAAATCTTATGTGCTAATTTATTAATTGCAAAGAAAAGTGTATGAAACTTAAGGGAATAAATGAAATAAAAGAATGGTGTTTTGTGTCTGCAGGATTCTAGCCAAATAGAGCTGCTGAAGTCTTTGATGGACTTACAAAAAGACATGGTGGTAATGCTGCTTTCCATGTTTGAATGTTGGAGAATCATTTGTCAAATCTTTACACAAACAGAAATGCGCTTGTGTTCATACCAACTGTGAACCCGTATTGGCATCCATATGACTGGAAACCCACTTTTGCAGCAACCAAATTTCGAATTCCACTCCAAAAGCTGCAGTGTGAAAGTCTAATTGTCCTACAGTCATTTTGAGTACGTCAAGTCACCTTAATTTTTATTGCGCTATATACAATAGAGAATCAGAGCAGCTTCACGGTATTAAACAAGAAAGTAACAAAATCAGTGATGCAAACTTCAAAATGAGGCACATACAAAATTCCATTTCCATTATTCAGCTCCATTCAGTTCAGTGTTGGTTCAGTTTGGTTCAGTATCTGTGTAAAGTCTATTCATTATGAAACAAGTTAAATTCAGTGATAAGCAGCTGTACTGAAGGCATGCATAAATATTTCTTTGTGTTTCTAGGAAACGTAGTGATGGTAGACAGATGGTAGATATGCTAGTAGAATCATCCAGCAATGTGGAGATGATCCTCAAGTTCTTTGATATGTTCATCAAGCTCAAAGACCTCACATTGTCTGAAGCTTTACGCGAATACCACCCAGACGGCAGAGGACTCGTTACCAAGAAGGACTTCCACCGAGCCATGGAAGGTTTCAAGCGCTACTCTCAATCAGAGATTCAAGATTATTTTATTTATGAGATTCATAATTCAAGATGGCGCCGCACATGGCTGCCTCAGTTTGTTGCTCCTTGGTACTTTTACTGTTTTTGTTTGTTTTTCCTGTCTTAAGCAACGTTTATTATCTTTCATTTTCATTTCACTTTCATTATCATTCTCGGAGATTTTAATAAAGCTAATCTCACCCGTGAACTGCCTAAATATAGACAGCACATCACGTGCCCCACCAGAGACAGCAATATACTGGACCACTGCTATGCTGTTTTAAAGGATGCATACCACTCTGTCCCCCGAGCAGCGCTGGGGGCCTGCTTCGAACTTACTGTTGGAGGCTGCAGCTACTGATCTGGATGAGCTTACTGACACCGTGACATCCTACATTAGTTTCTGTGAGGACATGTGTGTACTACCCACCAGGACTTATTTAACATTTAACAACGACAAACTTGTTTTTGTTCAGTACAAAAAAGTTTTGTTCAGTACAAAACTCAAACAGCTTCGCCAGGCCAAAGAGAATGCCTACAGGAGTGGGGACAAAGACTTGTACAAACAGGCCAAATACACACTAAATAGGGAGATAAGAATGTTGAAAGCCATCATCCTACATCAGTGTGGAAAGGCTTGAAAGCCATCACCAGCTACAAGACTCCATCCCCCAGCAATGAGGCCAATCAACAACTGGCTGAAGACCTGAACGAGTTCTACTGCAGGTTTGAAAAGCAAAAGCCTGGTCTGACACCCCACACCAACTCCGACGTCTCACAGCGCAGCCATCAACACCCCCCTCCCCCCACTGTTTCTCAACCTGTACTCAAGATCCGTGAAGATGATGTAAGCAAAGTCTTCAGGAGACAGAAGATAAGGAAAGCCAAAGGCCCAGACGGTATCTCTCCAGCCTGCTTCGAAGCCTGTGCTGTCCAGCTATCATCCATCTTCACATGAAGTCATTTGAGAGACTGGTGTTGGCCCACCTGAAGGACATTACTGGACCCTTGCTGGACCCCCTGCAGTTTGCTTACCTTACCGAGCAAACAGGTCTGTGGATGATGCAGTCAATATGGGATTGCACTACATCCTCCAACATCTGGACAAACCAGGGACTTGTGCAAGGATATTAGGCAGCAGCTGGGAAAACTCACATCCAACACCTGCACCATCAGCACCGGAGCTCCTCAGGGCTGCGTTCGCTGCGTTCTCT
>NW_015554217.1:720259-720776 GCF_001515605.1 Sinocyclocheilus anshuiensis
CCCCCCTGCACTCCCCCCACTCACCATCATGAACAGCACTGTGGCTGCAGTGGAGTCATTCAGATTCCTGGGAATCACCATCTCACAGGACCTGAAGTGGGACCCTCACATTGACTCCATCGTGAAAAAGGCTCAGCAGAGGTTGTACTTCCTTCGTCAACTGAAAAGGTTCAACCTGCCACAGGCGCATATGACACAGTTTTACTCCGCTGTTATTGAGTCGGTGCTGTGCTCTTCTATAACTGTCTGGTTTGGGTCAGCCAGCAAATCAGATATAAGAATACTGCAGCGGACTGTTAGGACAGCAGAAAGGATCATTGGTGTACACCTGCCCAATCTTCAGGACTTGTACAACTCCAGAGTGAAGAAACGGGCAGGTAACATCATCAAAGACCCCTCTCACCCCGGACACAACGATTACTATGTAAATACATATGCATATTTTTCATACAGCTGTATATATAGAGTAAATAATGCACAAATCTGTACATAAATCTTCTGTTCCAGATTCATACAC
>NW_015554217.1:722796-727018 GCF_001515605.1 Sinocyclocheilus anshuiensis
TTTTCAGCAAAGATGCATTGATTTAATCAAAAGTAACAAAAAACATCTAAATTATTTCAATTTCTGTTAATTTGAATGGTCCACTCCTGAAAAAGAGTCCTGAAAAAATGGATCACAGTTTTTCATATTAAGCAGAACAAGTGTTTTCAGCATTGATGACTGTACGAAATATGCAAATCAGCATATTAGTATAATTTCTGAAGGTTCATGTGACACTGAAGACTGGAGTAATGGCTGCTGAATTTGAGCTTTGCCATCACAGGAATAAATTACATTTTAAAATATATTACAAAAGAAAACAGTTATTTTAAATTTAATTCATATGTCATAGTATTACTGTTTTTACTGTATTTGTAATCAAATAAATGCAGCCTTAGTGAACATGAGACTTCCATCAAAAAATAAAAATCTTACACAACCCCAAATTTTTCAACAGTAATGTATGTATGTATGTATGTATGCATGCATGTATGTATGCATGTATGTACCAAGAGCTTCTTAAAAACCACAACAAATTCCTTGTGTGTTTGCGCACACTTGGCGAATAAAGCTGATTCTGATTCTGAGATTGAGTAACTGTTATCCTGTGCAGAGACAGCGGAAAACGAGCTTCTGGATTACCCAAACTTTGTGATGCGATTTCATGAGCCAGCCAAAGATATTGGCTTTAACGTGACCGTTCTTCTGACCAATCTGTCCGAGCACATGCCCAATGATTCCCGCTTGCAGAATTTCCTAGAGCTGGCGGACAGCATGCTTAAATATTTCTATCCTCACCTGGGAAGGATCGATAATCCTGGGCAGTGGGAAACAGATCGAAAGGGTCTACTTTGAGATCAGCGAATCCAGTCGCGCACAGTGGGAGAAACCACAGGTATAAACAATCAGTTGCTTATGTGCTTTTGTGGTCTACTAATGTGTGTCTTATACAAATATTTCTAAATGCACATTCTCAATGATTCAGGTGAAGGAGAGCAAACGGCAGTTCATCTTTGATGTTGTGAATAAGGGAGGAGAGAAGGAAAAGATGGAGCTATTTGTCAACTTCTGTGAAGACACCATCTTTGAAATGCAGCTTGCTGCACAAATATCTGGTTCAGAGAGTGGAGAAGAACTGAAAGCAAAGGATGACCAAAGACTTGAGATGTTTTTCTGTAAGGAAAATCGGAAAACACTTAAAGAGTATAACCATCAGGAGTATCAGCTCAGTGATCTTCTCTTTCTTCCACAATGTTCTGCTGTTTATAACTCGTGCCTTTTTAGGTCTGGTTTGGTTCTTCCTTGATCTGCTCTACCACATCTTCTTGAGTGGATGGATTATTGACGTGGCTAAAGAGATGAAACTGGCCGACCTTTTAGGTGATCTTCGGGATCCTACCATGGTTGAGACCATAGGGTTCGGAGAAGGAGCGGTCAGAGAGAATAACACGTGCCATACGCGTTCCTTTTCTTCTCACGGTAATCTTAGAGGCATAAGTCTGGATCTGTCTGTGGTGTCCAGGGACCCCCAACTCCTCACAGATATTTTTGGCTTGTGTTTGAAGAAGGAAGGAGGAAAGTATACACTGTCGAGCAGAGACCAACCTGCCAGTCTGGATGAATTTCTAAACACATCCAAATATCAGGTCAATAGTTTTGAGTGTACCTTTTTCAACTTACTAAAATAAAAACATTTCAAATTTGAATGCAATTCTTTAAGTCATGGTATTGGCTACTATCCATGTTGTTAATTTTTGGACAGTTTTGCCCATGAAGTACCATATAGTTTTGTGTCACTAAATGGACAATGGTGTTTATGAAGTTGACATTTATATCCAATTAATGGACATTTGTGTTAACATTTGTGACCACTAAATGGACATTTGTGTCCACTTTGAACATTTTTGTCCAATAAATTGACATATGTGGACATATAATGTTGTGTCCACTTTGAGCATTTGTGTCCAACCAGTCAACATTTTTGTCCCCTTAGTCTCTGTCCATTTATGTCCATTAACTGTACGTCTTCTTTGTTAACATTACAAACAGGTGGAAATCTGTGAGGAGGATTTTCAGGAGGTGCAAGAGGAGGAGGATTCAGAGACTAAGAAAGCTTTGTAAGTGCTCCAGACTGGGGAGAGATAAAACTCTGAAAACAGAAAATACTGCTGTTTTAACAGGGAATACCGCTGATTTGTAGCTTTTAAGTGTATCATTACTCTCCCCCATGGGAATCTCAGGGAACATATGAAGAGATCTTTGAATTTTCTCGATTGCACCCTTGAGTACAAAGGATGTTCAGGCCCTGAACAATTAAAAGGATGTGAAAATAAAATTGAAAAGTTGGAAATTAGTGTTACTCCCACAGAAAATGCACAAATACTTCACATTTATAAAAATTCAATTCGTTTTGACATGAAAGCTTGTTGGATGGTATGAATCAGAAACATACGCCGTGACCAGTGTAGTCTGAGTTCCTAGTCTCATGAGCCAGTTTGAATAGGTCTAAAACACTATCTCTGTTCAAAGTTTTAGGGTCAGTAAGATTTATTTTTTTTAACAAAATTAATACTTTTATTCCGCAAGGATGCATTACATTGATTAAGTGACAGTAAAGACATTTACCATGTTACAAAATGCCTAAAATATTGCATTTAAATTATGCAGTGAAGAGGATAAACATAAAGGGGAAAAGCCTAAATGGAGACTTAGAAAGCTCAGCTCTTCAAAACCAGATGAAACTGAAATCCAGGATTCAGCTGTTTGGAAAATGATCTGCTCTCAGAAGACCAAACTGCTGGTATGTTTCTCTCTCTGTCTCTGTTGTTTTCCAGCTGCACAATACAAGCACACTGTACTAACAGATGTTTAACTATGTGATCTGATGACTGGCAAGTCTTTTCTCTGCAGAACTCTTTTGTGAGAAATTTCTACAACATGAGATTGTTGGCTCTGTTCCTTATTTTGCCATCAATTTTATTCTTCTGTTCTACAAGGTGAGTATTGATTTGCCTGCTAAAACATCAGCTTTAATGTTGCTGGTCAGGCTGGTCTGTTTTGATGTTTTTAGGCCACTTGGATTGTGAAACCAGCTAAAATAACTCACTACCAGCTTGTCCAGGTTGGGAGTTCAGTTAACCAGTCAACCACACAGGGTTTTGCTGTTTAAACCTAGATTTCACCAAAAACATCTATATAATTATTTTATTTAGGTTTCATCGACCATTGATGATGACGAAGAAGGAGAGATCACTGCTTGTGACGACAGCACCAAGGGTTCACAGGAAGTTTATTTTGAACTAGAAGAGAACAGTGGCTACATGAAAATGATTATTCACAGCCTGGCTTTCCTGCACACACTCATCTCACTTGGCTGTATCATTGGCTACTACTGTCTGAAGGTCATACATACCTCTCTCTTACACACACACACACACACACAAACCTGTTAAACCTACAGTAGGGTCCACAAGTCTGAAACCAGTAGAGGAATACTTCTATTTTTATTTACTTTATTTACTTTATTGACTGCATAAATCAGATCATGTTTTCCAACATTATTTGAGATTATCCAAAGAGCATCTCTGGAACATCTGACCATCTCTACAAAGAGTCGCTTGATCAGTGTCACAAATTTACTTACTATAAGTGACCTAGAAATAGTGCGGAATCAGAATTATTTTTATTCATTTTAGGTCATAGGTCATTCTTCCTTAGTTTTTATTTTTTTCCAATTCAAAATATTGTTTATTTACTGGTTTACAGCTTTACATCTAACTAACATGCAGTTGCTAGGGTGTTCTGATTGGTTGCTGCTGGTGGTTATTTACTGGCTCACCCCCAAGTGTCTATGACATTTAGTCTCAGGCCCCTCTTTCAGTGTCAGTCTGCGGGATGCTTCCTATTTATCATTCTCCAGGTGGAAAGCATAGATCCAGTGTCTATAAGTAGCAGACTTCTCCACAATAGGACACATGCTTTGAGATATCATTCATAACTGTAGCATGAACGGTGTGGGAGGAATTACGTGCTGAATTTAATACTTGGGTTAGTTTAATACTAACTAATAATGGTCTACTTCCTGGATGTGGTACAGTAAGCTGTGTGATTTGAGCTGCAGCTTCAAACTGTTTTTCTGTGATGGCTTTCCGTGCTGCAGGTGATGGCGAAATATGGAGAGCTGTATGGATCGGCACGCGTCAGTGAGCTGCTGGGTTTGGATAAAGCCGCTCTGGACTTCAGC
>NW_015554217.1:727546-766637 GCF_001515605.1 Sinocyclocheilus anshuiensis
TACTTTAATGGCTTCATGTTTTTGTGTTGAAAATTCTCAAATTATTTTTAATTTTAGCGATTTCGTTAATTATTAGCTCACGAACCCCAGTTTGGGAAACCTGCCCAGTAGTAGAAGTACATTGAGTGGGTATTGTATTAAAAGCAATGTGTTCACTAGATGCTGTATGTTGAGTGCACTTGATTACCAGGCACAGTGTAGATACGGGAAGTTGACGGATGACCACATCTCACAGAAAATGCGATCACTGATCCAACACACGAGCGCCAGAGTCCACCACAGACCCGAGAGCAGACCCAGCTTAAACACACGCAGGTTATCACACCTACACACACACACACACACACACACAACTCATGCAACACAACAGGCACTTCAGTTTTGTGCCTGTGCAAATAACCCACTATATATTTCTTTTGGGGAAACTAAACGTATATCTTTGATAGACTAAATAATGCCTTCACCTTTCTGGCTTTTGTTAAACCTCTCAGACATACAGTAGGGTCCACAAGTCTGAAACCAGTAGAGGAATACTTCTATTTTTATTTACTTTATTTTTGACTTGGACTGCATAAATCAGATCATGTTTTCCAACATTATTTGAGATTATCCAAAGAGCATCTCTGGAACATCTGACCATCTCTACAAAGAGTCGCTTGATCAGTGTCACAAATTTACTTACTATAAGTGACCTAGAAATAGTGCGGAATCAGAATTATTTTTATTCATTTTAGGTCATAGGTCATTCTTCCTTAGTTTTTATTTTTTTCCAATTCAAAATATTGTTTATTTACTGGTTTACAGCTTTACATCTAACTAACATGCAGTTGCTAGGGTGTTCTGATTGGTTGCTGCTGGTGGTTATTTACTGGCTCACCCCCAAGTGTCTATGACATTTAGTCTCAGGCCCCTCTTTCAGTGTCAGTCTGCGGGATGCTTCCTATTTATCATTCTCCAGGTGGAAAGCATAGATCCAGTGTCTATAAGTAGCAGACTTCTCCACAATAGGACACATGCTTTGAGATATCATTCATAACTGTAGCATGAACGGTGTGGGAGGAATTACGTGCTGAATTTAATACTTGGGTTAGTTTAATACTAACTAATAATGGTCTACTTCCTGGATGTGGTACAGTAAGCTGTGTGATTTGAGCTGCAGCTTCAAACTGTTTTTCTGTGATGGCTTTCCGTGCTGCAGGTGATGGCGAAATATGGAGAGCTGTATGGATCGGCACGCGTCAGTGAGCTGCTGGGTTTGGATAAAGCCGCTCTGGACTTCAGCTCAGAGGCTCAGGAGAGCAAGAGACCCGTACAAAAGGTTGCCCTGTGAGTTACGACCCTGTGACCCTGTCTTGACTATTTACCATATTTATTTCACCAACCAAACCAGTTTCTGTTCAGCAAAACAGCCCAATCATTTAATCTGCAGAGACTGACAATGAAAAAATGATTTCTGTGTTTGCCAGATGATGGCATCAGTGTTCAATATGGTAGGCTTAAAATAAATCAAATAAATCATTCTCATGTTTTCACAGCTTTAGATTAAACACCATTGATGTGAAGTACCAGATATGGAAGCTGGGAGTGGTTTTCACCGACAGTGTAAGATCCCCTGACTCTTTAAATACTGAACATACAGTATAATACCTGAAGACATTGGCCATCAGTGAGTCAAATCTGAAATTAAATTGTGTTTTCCTTTCTCTCAGTCCTTCCTTTACCTGACATGGTATATGTTTGTGTCAGTCCTGGGTCATTATAACAATTTCTTCTTCGTTGCCCACCTGCTAGACATCGCCATGGGCTTCAAAACACTGCGCACCATACTGTCATCTGTTACACATAATGGCAAACAGGTACTACATTTGATGTGTGTTTGTATGTATATACAGTGGCCCCAAAATGTATTTAGACGCTCAAGTCACACTTCAAAAATATGAATATCATTATAATGTTATTATAACAAAAATATGCTAGAACTAACTAGTCAGGTTTTATTTATGTATGTTATATGTATATGTATATTTTTATATTTATATACTACTATACAACTGTTTTCTATTTTAATATATTTCAAAATGTAATTTATTCCTGTCATGGCAAAGTTGAATTTTCAGCAGGCATTACTCCAGTCTTCAGTGCCACTTGATGCTACAAAAATCATTCTCATATGCTGATTTGATGCTCAAGAACATTTCTTATTGTTATCAGTATTGAGAAAGTTGATTATTAATCATTTTGGGGAAGTTGTGGCCTAATGGTTAGAGAGTCGGACTCGTAACCCAAAGGTTGCGGGTTTGAGTCTCGTACCGGCAGGGATTGTAGGTGGGGGGAGTGAATGTACAGCGCTCTCTCCCACCTTCAATACCACGACTGAGGTGCCCTTGAGCAAGGCACCGAACCCCCAACTGCTCCCTGGGCGCCGCAGCATAAATGGCTGCCCACTGCTCCGGGTGTGTATTCACGGTGTGTGTGTGTGCACTTTGGATGGGTTAAATGCAGAGCACTAATTCCAAGTATGGGTCATATGTGCCACATGTCACGTCACTCACTTTTGTGAAAACTATGATAGATTTTTTTTCAGGATTGCAGCAATTTAATGCCGTTGTTAATAAAACTATTGTGTGACACTGTCCAGATGTTTGGGTTACTGTATATGTGAGAAGGTGTGATGAAAAGCTGTTGTCTGTGTTTCAGCTGGTTTTGACAGTGGGATTGTTGGCCGTGGTTGTGTATCTTTACACTGTGGTTGCCTTTAACTTCTTCCGCAAATTTTACAACAAAAGCGAAGACGGCGAACCAGTGGACATGAAATGTGATGATATGCTCACAGTGAGAATCCCTCTTTTATCTTTTACCATTAACTTAAACTAATGTTCAAAAGTTTGAGGTTTATTTTTTGAAAAAGTCCTTATGTTCACCAAGGCTGCATCTATTTGATCAAAAATACAGAAAAACAGTAATATTGTAAAATATTATTACAATTTAAAAGGTCATTTATTTCTGTGAGGGCAAAGCTGAATTTTCAGCATCCATTTCTTCAGTCTTCAGTGTCACATGATCCTTCAGAAATCATTCTAATATGCTCATTTGGTGCTCAAGAAACATTTCTTCTTATTATGAATGTTTGAAAACAATTGTACTGCTTAATATTTTTTGTGGAAACAGTGGTACATTTTTTTATGATTCTTTAATGAACAGAAGGTTCAAAAGAACAGCGTTTATTTGAAATAGAAATCTTCTGTAACATTATAAATAGCTTTGCTGTCACTTTTGATCAATAATGCACCCTTGCTGAAAGAAAGTATTTATTTCTTTTTTAAAAATCAGCAACCTGTAAGGGGTGTTGATGCTAATTTCTCATGTAAAAATGTTAACCAATCATAACAGAATCAATATAGAGTCATTAAAGGGGTCATATGATGTTGCTAAAAATAATATTATTTTGTGTATTTGGTGTAATGAAATGTGTTTATGTGGTTTAAGGTTAAAAAAACACATTATTTTCTGGAGGGCTAGAGTGAGCAGAGGCGGCGGGCTTGAAAACGGCACGGCCGGCGGATTCGACGAAGGAGCGTCCGGAGGGCTTGCGGCAACCACATGTGACGACCCCGTGAACATTTGGGTGGCGTTATGCAAATCTTCCCACATCGTGACGTAGACATGTGGGGGCGTGTTAGAATGAGCCATTTTAGGTAGGCGTGGTTGACTCTTAACTTTTATAAAGAATATCTCTTTGGATTTGAGACTTTAGTCTTTGCAACTTTACAGATCTTCTTTATGCACCAAGAGCTTGTAACACTCCAAAGAGAAAGGAAAAATTGAAATCGCATCATATGACCCCTTTAAAGGTGCAGTTGCAAAAACAGCTTGTTTAAAGAGTGGTAGTGGAAAATGGTTGTATAAAACAAAATGATGACTGTTTCGGTGCAGGACTAAAGCAAAAAAAAAATTGTGAATAATTCTGTAAATATTAATATTCATGTGTGCATAGTGTTACATGTTCCACATGTATGTTGGTGTGCGAGCTGGTGACCAGTTTGAGTTCTACCGTATCATCTTTGACATCACTTTCTTCTTCTTCGTCATTGTCATCCTTCTCGCCATCATTCAGGGTAAGAGACAGAGTAATTGTGAGAATCTCTTTACTGAAATTGCATATAGCACTTTAAATGAATATGTACACCAAATTTCAATATGGACAATGAGCCGAAGTGTTCAATTTTAATTATTTAGTTTGTCCTCTAACTCGAGTCATGCTGAGCAGCACTGAAGAGCTTCATTAAAAGAGCATGCTCTCACATGCTGAGAGGGGTTTATGGTAAGAGATCTGAGGACTGTATGATGCTGAAGGAGTGTCGCAGGATTCAAATGTTTGGCATAAACTAAATTGTGTTTGTGACTGGTGAATTGCTCTGTTGTCTTTGTATAAAAGGTCTGATCATTGATGCATTTGGCGAGTTGAGAGACCAGCAGGAGCAGGTTAAAGAGGACGTGGAGGTGAGTTTTCACATTCAAATTCAGATTTGCCTTTTTTTACACCAAGCTACATCGTGAATCCATTCATATTTATGATGTCTGTCATCTTGTGTTCCAATTAACACACTAAATTAATTTATCGAAAATTAAACATTTCTTTAATTATAAATCAGAGCCACACTGCACTTGTAAATTAATATTTGATTTCTCTGAGTAAATACATCATTAATCTATGTCAGCCGCTCTTCGGTGTAGCTATGGGTTTTATGCTAATTGATCATGTATAATTAAACAGTGAATGTGGCGTCTGATTTTTTCCTTCAGACTAAGTGTTTTATCTGTGGCATTGGGAGCGAGTACTTTGACACAGTGCCCCATGGCTTCGAGTTGCACACGCTGCAAGAGCACAACCTGGCCAACTATCTGTGAGTACAAAAGACCTGAAAAACAGGTCTGAGATCAGTTATGCCTCTTTTCCATTATCCTTTTTTTCAGTCAGAATTTTAAAAGCTGTTCCGAGATCAATATTCTGGTGGAAAATGAGTCAGCTTTCTTTTTTCGTGAGGGGGTTTGACGTCACAAGGGGCTTTGTTTGACTGTTTAAGAGCGCGACACAGTCCATCTTCTGGAAATCCTGTAGAATCCAACCAATCAGATGATGACTTTGAAACTCGCATTTTGTGTTTGTGGGAGTGAAGTCTAAAGCTGAGATTAACAGAAAGTGTGTCATGTTACAAAAACAATACTGTGATGCCACGATGGTAATGAAATATACAGTATCATGATACTGCACGATTGATGATACTGATGATATTCATATCCTTTTAATTTTACAGGATACCATTGTATTACTGTAGTACAGTATCCCCAAAAAAACACGATAATGCTGTTAATTACTGTACATGTCAGTCAAATCAAAACCTACAGTTAAAAAAACAATGCCGACAAAGTTTAGCTCAGGTAAAATGGGAGACTTGTAAGTTTTTTTTGTTGAAAATAAATTACATTTGTTTTGTTTGCCATTTAGGTTCTTTCTGATGTATCTCATCAATAAGGATGTCACAGAACATACCGGACAGGTACAGCTTGCCATGAATCTTTGAAAAGAGAAATTTGGACCATTTCAGAGTGAAAGATATGTTCTTAATAATCCATTAAAATGTGAAACCACTGACAAATGATCCTTGAGATACACTAAATTGAATTGTGACTGCTGCACTCTTTCACACAACAGGAATCATAGGTGTGGAAGATGTTCCAGGAACGCTGCTGGGACTTCTTTCCTGTTGGAGACTGTTTCCATAAACAGTATTAGGATCAACTCAGCTGAAGAATTCCAGTTCAGTTTATATGGTTCAGCTGGTAAATACTTATGAAGTAAGCATGTAATGTCCTCTGATAATAAGAAGCTGGTGTGTGACTCAGTACTGTTTTGAGTGATTGTTTGGTGCTTATTTATTCTACACTACATATTTATTTTAGTAATATATTGTATTGTTGAGTTTAAGGAACTAAGTTGATGCTGCACTTTTTGGGCATATGGATGGCAATTTTATGTAATCTGTCACTTTGGATTGAATGCAAGTAGTATAAATGTAAAAATGTGGCATTTTTTTAGCTTGAAATGTTACAGAACCCAGGTCATTGTTCACAGTTAACCAACATTATACTGAAAATATTAGTAAATTGCTAGATTTTTACATTTTTGTTACAAAAATGAGGGGCGCTTGTGTATTGATATTATTATTCATGTCTGTAGCACAAACATTGCATGACGATTAGTGTAATAAAGTTTAAAATAAGGACTTATTTGAGCTCTTCCAAGGTCTTTGATTTCTGATATTAATAATTTATGGAGAATCTCACTCTTTCAGTTGCGCTTCAGTTCTTAATCAGCATTCTTGTTTTCCAGTAAAAATATCTAAACATTCTTAAAATATATAAGTGTATTCATTTGTTTGCCTCTTACTGTACCAATGATTTTTCTATCCCTTTCTCTTTACTTGCTTATCTCTTCATCCACTGTCAGCCTTCTCCCGTTCCTCACCTTATTTTCAACAACCACTCCATCCTCTCCTCTTCTCATCTCTCTCACCTCTTGTCTGTCTCTCTCTCTCTCTCTCTGTCTTCTGCGCGAGAGGCAGCACTCAGATCCTGAGCGTGAAATTAAACGACAGCCCACATCACATGCGACTGGTCGAGTTGTTGCCGCTGCAGGGCATGACACATTGATCTCCAGCCATTCCAGAGGTGCTGTTAAAGTATTAACCCCCCTCTACGAGAGCGCTGCGCAGTCCTGCTGCTGTCAGCCTTATTACAAAGACAAAGAACTGATTACCATTATCTGTAATAGAAGGGGAAAAATGAGAGAAAGGGTATCAGCAGTACTGCAATAACATTGGTATTGCAGTATTGCTATTTAATTTTTTATATAATATATATTACATAATAGTTACAGAAATTGTATAGTTTATTTAAATTGAAGTATTTTTATTTGTAGGAATGACCTTTTTATGATTATGGAGTTCTTTTTCTTAAATCAGAAAGTATCATATCAAACACATTTTTGGATGTGATTTTTGGAAAGGATGGCCTGTTTGTGATTGACTGTGATGGCCACCCAGGAATGTGCAGGAGTGAACAGAGGTATTGAGGATGAATGGTAGAGTCAGGGCTCTCGGTAATGTACCCAGCCTGTGGTCTGCTCACTGCGCAGCTCTGACCACACTATAATCTAGAGCATGTTGGTGGTTTTAATTGAGAGTAATGGCGGAGAGAAGGTTAACTGAATAGGGTAGGTTGAGGAGAATGGACACAGAAGACTCTGGATCCATCCATCCAGGCACTGATTTCAGAGCCAGTGTCCCATTTGACCACATTTTGCATATTTTCACTGAAGAAAAGGCAGTTCTGGGCCAGAAAAATTCCTGTTTGGGAAGTGTCCTCAGATTCTACCATCATGACCTTTGGGATAACACAACCTTCCCATCTGAGAACTGCTGAATCCTTTAGGTACTGAATGTTGGGCTGAAAAGCCAATAGATTTTGTCTGGGATTGCGATGCTGCAAATAACTGTAATTCATCATGATGGGGTTTTATATGATGAGACATAATTAACAAATAACAAATTATTTTAATTATATATTTATTTAAAATTTTTAATTTTATTATTTTAAATAAAATTGTATTTTATATGTATTTTTATTTTATTGTTATATTATTTATACATATAATTTGATACATTATACATTTATTTAGATATACAATACATTTTTAATATATACAGTGACCCCAAAAGTATTTGGTCAACTTAATGTATGACAGTATAATATGGCAAAATATCTAACCTTTTCTTTTTTTCTTTTTTTTCTTTTTATATTTTCTTTAACAGATACACTTTTCAAACAATGTTTTGTTATAAACAAAAACATTTTAAAAATAAAAATATTTATGTAAATATATTTTCTACCAATGTATTTTGTGATTTTTTAAAATATATTTTAAAATATATACAGTATAGAGCCATATACAGTATTTTCAATCCAAGAAAACACCTTCACATGACCCATTTGAAGAAAAAATTATTGATTGCCTATAACACGTGCAAACACATTTAGTAATTAAAAAAAGTAATCATAAATGAATCATTTTAAATCTAGGTTTGATCTCTAGTAGGTGATTCTATCCACATATACATTTAGACTAAATGAAGACTACTTTAAGATTGGAAATGTATTTTCCTGCCCCTGAAATACATTTTGAAATATATTTTGGTATATGAAGGTTAAAACTAAATATATTTTACATTTCAAAAATATATTTCATTTAACATCATTGTTTACAACAGATATTTAACACATATTTAACGAGTTTATTTAACATATTTAATGACATTTGATATATTTAATGAAATATATATAATTAATTACATTTTTGAGGAGACTCGCACCTTCATCATCCATTTAAGCACTGCAGCTCATTATATATTGAGCATGTGCTTTATTTGCAAGAGTTAGAAGGACTTTATAAAGAACAAACATTCAGTTGTGCTTCTTTCTACAGCAGCTGGTGCAGTTCTCCAGCAGAATGAAGAGCCTTCAGTGTTGGCTTCATTTATATCAGTGTCAAACTCAAGCACGTCATTATGGCTCCTGACACTAGCTTTGTAAACACTTCATAAGCCACTCGCTATTTCACAAATGATGTTTGTTCTATGACCTACCCACTTGCTTTCGCTCTTTCGTTTATCATGTGAGCTTGTCTAGGTTAAGAGGGACATTGCGTATTTGGGCTATCAGAACTTATTATGAATTCTTCACATGGGTAAATTAATTACTGAGGGAATTATGAAGTCAACTGTAGTGGTTGTTTATCAACAGACACTTCACATTAAATTAATTACTGTGTGTTTGTGTATTTGCCTTAGACACCGGAAGTCAGAAGTAAATCCTGAAGGAGACTCACTTCTTTCACGTCTTGCTTCTCATTTTTCCTTTTTCTCTATCTCTTTTGTGTCAGTCTCCTGAGTTTTCTTTTATTCCTCTCAGGATCAATCATCTCAAAAGAATTTCTCAGTCAGTCTTCAGAGCTGACCAGAGAGAATACAGAAAGAATTTACAAATGCACTGAATACAAACATATAGGACCAGTACACATCACAGACAGGCGTTACGAGGACAAAATGTCAAGGACATGAACAGTCACAGAGAACGGGAGAGAGAGAGAGAAAAGTTACTGCTTTCAAAGGAATAAGAAGCTTTGTGTGTGTGCATGTGTTAGAGAAAAATGCATGTTTTTTGCAAGCACTTAACTAATCCATAACTATAAACAAAATCAATTATTACGATTATTACCCGTGTATTTATACAGTTCAAAAGTTCTCTTTCTGTTCCTTTATGTGTTTCACTTCTGCTGTGGTGTGTTTACTAATCTAGTTTATACTAAACTTTGTGCATTTGTAGCATTGTGCAATAGGAATATTGTTGGCTCTATGACAAACTGCTTGTGATGTTCCTCATTTAAAAGTCACTTGGGATAAAAGCATCTGCTAAATGAAGGAATATAAAAGTATAAATGTAGATAGAGAGAGAGAGTTAATGGAAATATTCAGGTTATATTTCACCAATCTAATCACAATCTAAAAAAATATTTATGTTATTCATTTGTTTAAAGATCTCAAAATCTCATTACTCATTATTTTATTTTTTAATTTTTTTATTTTAGGACAGGTTTTTATCACTCACTAGGGATTATCAGTTTCTTATTTCATATTTAATTTCTTAAAGATTTTTGTAAAAATATTTTTTATTCTATTTTATTTTTTTTTTGGCAGGTTTTCACTCACTAGAATCACTCCTCTGTGCTGTTTGATAAGCTGAAAAATGCATGACTCAAATTTAAAATGACAGCATTACAAAAAAAGGCTCCTGCGATCCTAAATGACAAATGCACCCCTTAACTACTGTACACCCCTACGGCTTCATGCATTTATTTCTTTATAACATTTGTTATGTTGTACTGAGTTTATGTATGACTCTAGCAGAACAGAATTTGTTCCTGAAGCTGCTTCTGAGGCTACATCCACCCTCATGTTTAATATGCTAGCGAATTTACTTTCATGCTCCTTTGCTGCTTATATGGCTCTCTGCACTCCGTTTGGCACCGAAGCGGGGGAATTTAACTGTCACTTTGAGCTTGACAGTTAAATGGTATCACAAGTTGAAGAATGTACAATTTCGATTTAGTCATTTTGCAGATATCCTTGCTGAAAGTAACATTTAAAAAGTTGATACAGGTAAGGGGATGCCAGATGCATTATGGATGAACTATGTGGCATCCAAGGTCACATCCGCCTGGCATATTATCACAAAATAAGCATTGAAAAATGAAGTGTTGCATATAACAGACATCTGATGACAAAACATATTCATTCCAAGGAGAAGGACACCAACTCAATCCTTTCATTTTTCAAAATAGGCAAGAGAGCATTTAAAGTTAGCCCAGTCAACCTTCCTGTTGAGACATGTCACCAGATTTCAACAAAGACTAATTTAAACGCCAGCCCTACATGGCCAAAAACACAAAGAGACCTTTGGATTAATTGGATTTGGGTTCACTGCAAGAGCCTCCAAGGTCAGTGCCATATGTGAAGATGAAGTGAATTGATTGAACTTAAACTCAGACATTTAGACATTTTTCAAAATATTTTCTTCTCTGTCCCACAAATAAAAGGAAGTCATGCAGGTTTGGAACGATGTAAGGGTGAGTAAATGATGACAGAATTTAGATTTTTGTGTGAACTATGCTCACCAATTTACTGTATTTTTTTATTTGATAAAAATACCGTAAAAACAGTAATATTGTAACATTAGAATATTTTTTTATTATTTGATTTTTTTTTTTTAATCTGCAAACTAACTGAGGTAATAAGTATTTTATCATTCACTTTCATTCTATTCAATTTTTTTAAAGGGGGCACGGCATGCATCCATCAGCCTTTTCTTCACACACCCACTCACCTCAATGCAGTTTCAATGGTTGTCTTGCCAACTTGAAGTTGTAAAGCATGCGGCTGATGGCCCTCCGCACCTTCCCCAGCAAGCAATTTTGCGTTTAAAAGACGTCTATTAGACGTCTAAATATAGCCTAGACGTCTAGGCTAAAACAGAAGAAAAAAAACCAAGAAAAGCTTGACATAATTTTTAACTTTAATTACACTAATTATGACAGGGAGTCATTCTCTTTTGCTTGGATGCCAACTAAAAACAAAAAAGAGATATATTGTGTATCACCATTCAGTGTGTTAAAAAAGAGAGAAGCTCTCTGGTAAATGTTATGTGTTTATACACATACCTCTGATGACCGAGAACAGTGCACTCTTTTCAAATGCCTCTTTCTGCAGCGGACCACCCCCCTTCATGTTGAATTTGGACATGAGGGAATTTTTTTAAACCCTAAAATATAATACAGATTGAGGTGGTTAACAATTGCAGACAAAGTTTGACATTTCAAAATGACCAGTAAAGGAATTATTTTTTAAATTTCTGATTTGCGTTGTAACTTATTGAGTATTGACACCACAATGTTTGATTAATGTGGCAAGATTTGTAGGCTTTACCTGTCCAGCATCCTTCTGGCACTGTCTTTGAGGTTTCTTCCTTCAACTCTGCACAACTTTGACACCTGAATAACACATGCCAATGTCAGGCGGGTAGCATTATATGCATCCGTGTACACGTGTTTACCAACCTTAAACACTGATGCCCATTGACCTGCAAGTTTTCCATCAAAAACACAACACTGATCTCTAACTCTCATGGTCTCGCGTTGCCAGTAGTCATGTCTCAATAGGGCTAGGTTGGGAATTGTAATTGCATTTTTATTTATAAAATGAAAGACAGCCGAATATCAATAATATCATATCACGTGTATGAATGTAACATTTAGCTTGTGGGATGCATGGCATCATACGCACAGGCTACGTATTGAACATGTCAAAGAAATGAAACCAAACTCCTTGTAAACGCTGTTACTTTGCTTACACGATGGAATATCATACATCTCACAAGTTATTTTGCCAAAAAACGACATGAAACCAAATTCAAGGTTATTTGGGCTAGATGTGGGTTACACATAGCCGGACTATATCGGGTCTATACTTAACCGAGACGTTGAAATGACGGCTATTGCTTGCTGGGTCATGTCAAATAGCGAGTTCCTGATATTACTATTTAGATTACAAACCCTGATGCCAACAGCAGACCTGACCTATCAGCCCAGTCAACACACACCTTCTGTTAGGAACACGCTCTTACTTTATAGATCTGAATGCAGATCGTTCACTCTCATAAGCTGCTAATGAAGTGAAGAAATACTGTTCTCCATAAATTAACCGAGGATTGTCTCTAAATTAGTGTTTTCAGCAGGGGATTCAGTTCAAACTTCCAGAGCTCACCCACAAGTGACGCAACCCGTTCTCATCAATCTGCGTATAAATAACACGGCTTTACACTTTCTAATTGCGTGTAATGCATACGCCAAATGCCAGTTTTGCGTGCATATGATACGCCAATCCTTCACATTAACTTCGGTGGAGAGCAGATGCGTACAAATACCACGCGTCATCTTCAGCGACAGTGACGTCACCAGCGAGGCTCCGTTTGCCGAGTTCATCTGATGCGCGTAGACCTTCAAACAGGTAAGGGCAACGATCTTTTTTTGTAATGATATCATGCGGTTAACGGTATTATTTTAATTATTTCAGTGTTTCTGCATCACGTTACATGGGGTCATGTGTTAAAATGGCAGCGCATGCGTTCAGATTATGGAACAGTGGGCTGTTCTATCACTTCTAAAAATTTCCAACCATGTTGCACATTTGAAACGGAGATGCTGCGGTTGTCTTGTATTGTATATTGGCTTCAGTTCCTTTAAAAAGAGCCGTGTGTGGATGTCACTCGAGCTCCAGCATTAAGGAACTAAAGCCTAATCGATAAAGCGAGATGCGATTTTATATGTCAGCAGGATTAACGCCGCAGCGAAGCATAAGACAGTGAGCAGGAGGAGACGTCGTGAGTCTATTACAAAACAGACAATGAGGATGATCACAATCTTGACAATAATGCTAATGATGACGGGTATTTTCCTGTCTCCCGCTGCTCCTCCATTTCCAAGATGCTACCACATTAATTTCCATATGAGTCACGTTTCCGTAAGTGTGTCAAGCATTTGTTTTGAGGGACTCAGTCTTAACATTATTTCTTAGTCACTTGCAGGAGAGTAAGGAATGCCGATGTGCTTTTCTAACTTATCATGTGACGTGACTCCCAGGAGCTCTGAGATGGAGCTATATGAGAGATACTAAATGACAGAAGCAAGTGCTTGTGTGTGTCTTCAAATGGCTAAGCTCTTTAGTTAGCTATGCCAAACAGATAGAGAGGCCTGACAGAGGGAGATAAGCAGTCTTGAGTGTGAATGCTCCGGTCAGGATGGGTCGACTGCACGCCACCTTTTGTGGATTTTCACACATTGCTCCAGTGACCTCAGAGGTGAGTGTGTTTACTGCGGCCCAGTCTCAATCTCCCTCAAACAGACTCACCGGTGACCTTCAGCAACCCTGAGGTGTGTATCTCCAACCCTCTTTCTACCGTGCCTTTCATTCCCTGGCTGACTGCTCAGGATTCCTGATACGCCTGGTTAGTGGACATCCTGAATTCCTGAGGTACCACTTAGGATTAGAGGTGAGTAGTCAGCTAAGGAGATTTGTGAATGAAAATAACATGATATACAGGTAGACTTTTATCTTTGTGAGTGGCTAATACCACCTCAGCTGAGCGAATTAGCCGCTTAAATCACTGTAAGCTGTAAAAACATGCACAGATGGGAACATTTGTGAAATTCTAGAGCAGTCAACAGATTCTCAGTAGTTTTGTGACTGAAATAATAATATCATATCAAGTCTATCTTGGGTAGCTTTCAAAGAAAGCCTAAATAAACTAATGAAACAAATTGGCAGACTACAAAACAGTGAATAATGATACAGTAGCTCTTGTTCCAACCATATACCAAGTTTATAAAGTGGTACCTTGTTTTTGCCAACACAAGATTTCACCTAGATAAAATAACAGAAATATCTAGATAAAATAACTAAAATGATAATAAACATAATGTGACATAAATATTAGGGGAGATCCGGGAGTGTTGTAACACAGGGTGAGATGTGACATCATCAGTTTTACCAGTTATACTGTAAATTATTATTATAGCTACACGACCACCACCCTCTTAATGGGACAGAAGTAGTTTCTAACAAAAACTAGCTAGTTTAAAATAAAAGTAGCCTAATTGCATTTAAGCGACTTAAGGGTACGATATCTTTTTTAATATAATTTTCGGAGGCATATTTTTCTAGCACTAAAATTGGGGCGACAACATCAAACTGATTAATTTACACTATATAAGTAATGCTGAACTAAATTTTCAGACACACTGCGACATTAAAAAAAAGTGACACTTGGTTGCACTGCACCGCTGGTACTGGAATTGCTGAACTATCTGAACTCTTAACTGAAAAATGTAGTTGAGTTAGCATTGCTGCTTTTTTCATATGCAGTAAAACTAGCAAAAGGCTGGAATAACTACACGACTTGAGTACAGATTTTTTCCCTCAATTTGCGGTCTGGTCGAGACCCTTTAAAGGTGCAATGTGTAATATTTACATCGATCTATTGACAGAAATGCAATATAATATACATAACTATGTTTTCAGAGGTGTATAAAGACCTTATTTAATGAACCGTTATGTTTTTATTACCTTATATTGAGCAATCTATATCTACATACACCGCGGGTCCCCTTACACGGAAGTCACCACCATGTTTCTACAGTAGCCCTAAACGGACAAACTGCTCTACACAGCGCGTTTCGTCACTTTGTTGTTCTTGCGAATAAAACACTAACACTCCAAAGTTGTACTCATTTCCCAAAACACCTCTCATAGCATAGCTTCTCTTAAAGTTCCTTAAGCTCTCCTACGCTGTCTTTACACAATCCTCCCATGTTCTCACTGAGTCTCTGTAGGCTAAAAAGCCGCTGGCCTGTTACTGATGTCTGTCTGCTGCATTAATTGAACAGAGACAGGACACAGAGACCTCAAATCGGATAAGAGTCTGCCATACAACGGGGAATGATATAATAAATCTCATGGAACCATAATGTTGTGCGTGTGCCTGAAAGTGTGTCTGTTTCTGCCCAGCTGAAGCAGACTGCAGTCATGGCTGAGAGGGAATCACACTTTGATGTTCACCCTGATGAGTCGATCCTGACAGGAAACTAGATTTATCACTTGATTAAACTTAGCAGAAGGGTGTTGTAAGGCTGATGCAAGGTAGATATAGATATGTAGAGCTGTATATGTGTGTATGAGTGCTCCAAGGTCTGCTTTTTCACAGTAAGTACTTTGAAAAGTGTGTCCCTGTAATTTCCTGTTTATGTATTCATGACATGATGAAAGAAAATTCATTTTACCACAGTAATTACAGTCTGATCTTCAAAAAGACAGAGCTGATCACTGTCACTTTCATTTCACCCATGCACTGTCCTCTCCGATTAGCTGCATACTAGGCCTACTTCTCTTTGAGCAATTACACTCCATTCATAATTTTCCAGTAATGACCTCAGAATTAAAGTTTTGAATTTAATTAAGTTTAATTTTGAACATGCCTGAACACAATTGAAGATATGCCCCTTGAATGATTTTGTTTATTTGATTTATTCTCACGGGAGAAATAAATGGTTGGGTGGTTTCGATTTATTTAGGCTTACATTTCTTCAGTGCCCTTTGATTGCTCAGTTTAATTAGCTGAAAGTAACGTGTAATCATATTTATGTTCTCAGCGCAAAACTTTTACCCAGGCAACCCTCCACCGAAGAGCGAAAAATGCTTGTTAATTGGAGAACATTGGCTTAATAAAGCAAGCTGGCATTTGAGCTTGTGAATTTCCTTTCTGATGGAAACGAAAACTAGGCTAAGGTAAGTCACTGGCCCTTCTTTCAGACCATAAAGATTGCAGATTGTACATTTGCATTACATTATAAGGTTGGTCAAGGTTTCTTACACTAAAACAGTTGTAATTTAGTTTTTCTGTAGTTCGGCATAAGAAAGGAATTCTTGGATTTCTACATTAACTATTTCCTTTCATTGATCATGAAATCGAATTTAATTGAGGAATCCCAGACAGAACAAATAATTTTCAGATATTTAGATAAATTTGAATGTATACACAAAAATTGGCAAAATTATATATTTAGTTGGTTTTATTTTTCACATATAATGTATGGCAATTTTTAAGATCAAAATTATATTTATGTTGTCCAAAAATTTTTGCATTTACTCAGTAAATTTTTTCTTGCTATTTGAAGTACATTTTGTAATATATGTTGGAATTTAAAGATTTAAACAAAATTTACTTTGTAACGTACTTCACTGTTTACAACATTTATTTTGCATATATTTAAAGATATTTTGGGCAGATTTTTTTTTCTGCTATTTGGGAGTGAATTAATGGTAATTACATTTACATGGCTTCGAAGCTATACATTTTTTAATCATCTGAATTCGGTCAGATTTACAGTATAGGGTTCATAAAAGCCTGTGCAAAAGGTTATGTTGATTAACATGTTTATAGTGCATTATCAATAATAAACCTTACACAAGCAGGGCGAATCCTGGTAATAAGGGCACTAAAATGAATATATGCACTGTAGATTACTGTGAAACCTTAATGTATGTCTACACAGCACATACAACTCAAAAGAGCAAGGAAATTACTTCCTCTGTGATATGTCCTCTTTACCATTCTAGTTCAGGAAGAGTTTTACCATGGACAAGCCTTTAGATGACTCTCACACTACTGTCACAATACTGAAAATGTTTCATAGTGTGGTGTTCTCATGATTTCATTGTTGCACAGATGCTTTGTGTGGTGAGCTGGGGCTTTTCATTGGTCTGAGAAACAGCTGCTATATAAGGCCTGTCGCAAGTTTTTCTTGAGAAAGAGAAAGGTTGGAGGAGACTTTATATACTGGAGGCCTGAGATAGGAGAAGGCTTTGCTATTGAGTGTTAGAGTAATCCTGCAGGCTCTGAGAGAATGGAAGCTGACCAGACTGAGAAAGAAAACAGAAGGAATTCAGTCCTTTTTGTCTCTCAATAATACCCTTCCTTCAGATCTCTTCTTCAGTTTTTCTCAGTTTCTCTTTTCTTTCTGACAATTTAAGTGCATAAAAGTATGTAAATTATTGTACATGACTTTCTGATGTCCTCTTGTACCTGCTAAATATGGTGAGCAGGTTTGTTGTTGGTCTAAGATTGTTTACCAGCCCAGCTAGGTGTATTGTGAAAAATTTACATAAGGTAAACATTGACCAAATAGTTGTCTACTTTTCCTAGTCATCTAAAATGAATGGACATGCAAGCTGTACTACTTTCTACCAGCTAGAAACCAGCCACCACATTCCAAAGACCAGCTATCATTCTAAGCTGGGTTTAGAGGGATTTTCAGCAGGGCGAATTTAGATTCAAGCCATTAGATTCCATGAGAAGTGTTTGAATACACCGCAAGCCATTAAGCCAACATCAGCGTTGGCAGGCCAATCTGCCAATGATTACCTTTATCCCTGCAGCCTAAGGGATACGGTCTGAAATGGCCTCAGGAAAATCTTAAGAGGTCACTGAACCTGCTGATTTTTTTCACATATGAGAAGCATTACACAATGTAACTCATAATGTATCAAATTAGATAATATGAAAAAACATTGCTGACCAATTATTGCTCTTAATATTGTAGTAATGTTTATTAATGCTGATTAATGCATACAAATGGATCTCTTACTCACATTGTGTCTGCACTTTGTTGTTTATGATGAGTGAATTCAACAAAGTGCAGAATTCAGCCACAACAAAAACTTGTTTTCAACGATGACTAATCTAAGTGCCTTTGATTGGCCACTGCATTCATAAGCTCAACAGAAAACTGTGTGATTGGTTATGAAGCTCAACGCTGCAAAAATCACACACTGCTCTTGACTGAATTACTTGTGTAACTTTAATAAACATAAATATACATTTAATTTTACAGTGAAATTTTTTTTATACATTTAATAGCTTTATTCAATTTATGTAGTATTTCTTATTTCTGGTAGATAAATGGTGCTAAGTTTTTAAAGTTTTCATTAGGTCTATTTCATTTCTTTCTTTGTTCTATTGTATTTTTTGTCCTTCTGCTCATAATTAGTTTATTTGTTCCTTTTTTCTCACTGCCTTTTTACTTGTCTTCAGTAAGCTTGAGAGTTTTTTAATTATGTTGGGCTAGTTTTAGTTTTAGTTTTTTGTTGGTGATGAGAATTTGTAACGTGGGAGGCGTGACAACTGAGTTGAGGATCCACATGCAGCTTTATTAAAAGAATGGTCAAAGCAGGCAGGGTCAAAAACAAGGCAAACAGGTATAATCCAGGACAGACAAATAAACAAGTAATCCAATAATCAGGCAATGGTCAGGGCAGGCAGCAAACGATCAAAAACAGGGTAAACAGTCCAAGGTCAAAAAACAAGCAAGGCAAGGAACACAGAGAACACGAAGACAATACTGGCAATACAATAATCAGCAATGTGAGCGTGGATGAGTGCAAACTTTATAGCAGGGTTCCTCAATTAGTTTTCGCCGAGGGCCGAATTCTGCCAACAATACCAAGCCAAGGGCCACTGACCTATATATATATATAGGTCAATCAACTGCTCAATCAACTTTGACCAATCAACTGCTCCTGCTCATTCCCAGACTGGATCTCTTCTCTCCACTTTCCCTAACTGCAGATTCAATTATTAGATTTGTCAGTATTAATATTTGTTATGCTTAGATTTGGGGGGGGATCAAACTGTAACACCGTGTGTCCCAAACAGACACGACGCGATAAAAAGTATCTTTTCCATGTAGTTTTTGTTCTAACCACCCGCGACAGCGACACGTGACAATAAGCGACACAGGATTCTATTTTAGGAACGGTTTTTATTTTCTGCGACGTCGCGGCAGGAACAACATACAATTACAGTGATAATCTCAGGGAATGATTATGTGCTTTATTCAGTGGTAAAAGTGTCTAACGTGAGTTTGAATATTATTTTGCGTTATCTTTATAGCCATAGTGAAAGCAACAATAAATATTTTACCTCAGATCTTGGAAATAAATTAAAGGAAACTTGTACGTTAAAACTGTGAACTCACTGCGAACCAACACGTGTATTCCATAACAAAGATAACAGTCACTCACTCAAAACTGTTCAGTCCATTCACATTTGAATCATCTATTTTCCGTGTCCACTTTTCTTTTCTACACTCACCAGTCACCATGTTTTTGCGGTCACATCGTATCTACACTGGACGCGACAAAGCAGTGCAAATAATTTGAATGTTGTGTCAGTACGTTATAAATTCAGTCAGCAAAGAGCAGTTTACTGTCGGGGATTTGTCGTGTCGCGTCGCATCCAGCATCACTGATTATAACGGAGTTCTTGTATTTTATTGCATCGCGCCGCGCCGCTCGCATCCGGTGTAGACACGATGTAAGTTAATGTAGCTTTCTGATGATGCGTTTGATTTGGTCTGAAATTGGTTGAAACTTTTTTCTCTCACGGGCCGGATGTGGCCTGTGGGCCACCTATTGAGGAACCCTGCTTTATAGTGTGACTGATGGGAAACAGGTGTGAATGTATGATTGGTTCGTGGGTGAGGGATCATGGGAAATGGAGACCAGAGAAAACAAGACAATACACATAATCGTGACAGAATTATAATGTTTAAACGTTATAAAATTTTTTTATATAACAACCTTATTTAAAGCAAAAATATCTATATTGTGATATGTATCGTTATTGTGAAATAAAATTACTCATATCGTGATATAAGACTGGTCATATCCCACATCCTTAAATGCTGCAACTGACAGTTTTCATTGATTTTCACATTTCACTTTGATTGCAACAACTGTAATAGATTGAGTTTAATTGTGCAGAGTCATTTTTGTTAATTGTCTACAGGTTTAGAACCCTGAGACATTACAAATCTATCAAGTAATCCAATAATCAGGCAATGGTCAGGGCAGGCAGCAAACGATCAAAAACAGGGTAAACAGTCCAAGGTCAAAAAACAAGCAAGGCAAGGAACACAGAGAACACGAAGACAATACTGGCAATACAATAATCAGCAATGTGAGCGTGGATGAGTGCAAACTTTATAGCAGGGTTCCTCAATTAGTTTTCGCCGAGGGCCGAATTCTGCCAACAATACCAAGCCAAGGGCCACTGACCTATATATATATATAGGTCAATCAACTGCTCAATCAACTTTGACCAATCAACTGCTCCTGCTCATTCCCAGACTGGATCTCTTCTCTCCACTTTCCCTAACTGCAGATTCAATTATTAGATTTGTCAGTATTAATATTTGTTATGCTTAGATTTGGGGGGGGATCAAACTGTAACACCGTGTGTCCCAAACAGACACGACGCGATAAAAAGTATCTTTTCCATGTAGTTTTTGTTCTAACCACCCGCGACAGCGACACGTGACAATAAGCGACACAGGATTCTATTTTAGGAACGGTTTTTATTTTCTGCGACGTCGCGGCAGGAACAACATACAATTACAGTGATAATCTCAGGGAATGATTATGTGCTTTATTCAGTGGTAAAAGTGTCTAACGTGAGTTTGAATATTATTTTGCGTTATCTTTATAGCCATAGTGAAAGCAACAATAAATATTTTACCTCAGATCTTGAAAATAAATGAAAGCAAACTTGTACGTTAAAACTGTGAACTCACTGCGAACCAACACGTGTATTCCATAACAAAGATAACAGTCACTCACTCAAAACTATTCAGTCCATTCACATTTGAATCATCTATTTTCCGTGTCCACTTTTCTTTTCTACACTCACCAGTCACCATGTTTTTGCGGTCACATCGTATCTACACTGGACGCGACAAAGCAGTGCAAATAATTTGAATGTTGTGTCAGTACGTTATAAATTCAGTCAGCAAAGAGCAGTTTACTGTCGGGGATTTGTCGTGTCGCGTCGCATCCAGCATCACTGATTATAACGGAGTTCTTGTATTTTATTGCATCGCGCCGCGCCGCTCGCATCCGGTGTAGACACGATGTAAGTTAATGTAGCTTTCTGATGATGCGTTTGATTTGGTCTGAAATTGGTTGAAACTTTTTTCTCTCACGGGCCGGATGTGGCCTGTGGGCCACCTATTGAGGAACCCTGCTTTATAGTGTGACTGATGGGAAACAGGTGTGAATGTATGATTGGTTCGTGGGTGAGGGATCATGGGAAATGGAGACCAGAGAAAACAAGACAATACACATAATCGTGACAGAATTATAATGTTTAAACGTTATAAAATTTTTTTATATAACAACCTTATTTAAAGCAAAAATATCTATATTGTGATATGTATCGTTATTGTGAAATAAAATTACTCATATCGTGATATAAGACTGGTCATATCCCACATCCTTAAATGCTGCAACTGACAGTTTTCATTGATTTTCACATTTCACTTTGATTGCAACAACTGTAATAGATTGAGTTTAATTGTGCAGAGTCATTTTTGTTAATTGTCTACAGGTTTAGAACCCTGAGACATTACAAATCTATATGGTTGCTGTGAAGAAAGGGATTTAACAAAAGTTAAACACTGATAGATAGATAGACAGACAGACATTCCCATATTTTCTTATGACTGCAATGTCATAGATGGAATATTCACATGTCAGACAGCACTGTGACTGGTGTGAATTGGAGAGAGGAGAGAGGTGGGTTGACAGCTTTAATTGTGATTCTAAATTTGATAAGATTAACCAGGCTCGATCAAATTAACCTGATTGGCAGATGGAGAGGGGGTGGACGGGGGCGAGGAGAGGTTAAAAGGAGATTGATGTACTATGCCCTCAAAGTGCAGCATCCATGTTTGTTTATACACATCTAAAGGAAGTTTTGCAGAAAACTATTAAGCTTTGGTTTGTTTGTTTGTTTTTTGTCTTTATGAAAGCAGTGTAATTGTCGCCAAACTCCCTGCCTTGTCTAATGTGGCATTTTTAGTGTCAGAAATGGAATATTATTTGTTTATTTTCTGCTTTCCTGTACTGTTTTTTCTATAAATGCAGTATTTTTAGTCTTGTCCTCTGTTTGAAAATAGGAAAAAAGCATACGTCCCCTCATTAAAGACCCCCAGTAAGCCCACATGCCACATGCCAGCTAATTATAATATGACAACAACAACACTCCTAATGCATAAGACAATGACAGTTAAAACAGCACCAGATATATTCTGCACTTCACGCAACAAAAACGACAGTTCAAGAACGAGTCTGCGTGATAGTTGGACAGGAGTGGTGATGTGAAAGCTAAGAGGAAGTTGTGAGGTTAATGAGCACAGATATGTTTGCTTTCACCTTGTTGTGGGGTATGAATAATGGATACCACATTTCCGTTCACATTTCCTTGTCAGTTTAACACTTGCCATTTCCTCTTTTATTTTTTTGTCTCTTTGACATTGGTGAGTGTGCATGTGTGAGACTGTTTGTGTCCCCATTGAAAATGAGTGTCCTCAACCAATGCTGAAAAATCCTCTCAAGCTAATGAGCAGTCAGCCTCCGCTCTCACTCTGGTTACCAGTCTACCCTTCCTTTTCATTCTTTTCTTCATTTTCTCTTCAGCAATGCTCTGGAGTGAAGTGAAGTGAACAAGAATCACTGACGTTCCCCTGACAATTGCTAAGTTTCAAAACATTTAATTAGCATTTCAACCAGCATTTGCATGAACAATCACACAGGAAGTAGTAGGCCTCAAAAATATACAGTGGGGTCTGAGCCCAGATCGAAAAATATTCTACTTGTTTTTTTGTTTTTTTTTGTTTTTTTTTAGTTAATACAAATGTTTTCTTTATAAATTGTGTTATTGGTGTACCATTTTTAGTAATCAACATTTATTTTGCTACTGACCTAGAAATACTGTGGAATCTTAAGTATTTAAATACTTTTGACTTTGTTACTCTGTAGGTTTAAATTAATAAATGTTAACTAATAATACTGTATGTTTATATATAATCTATAAATGTGTGTATAGTTTGGGATAAATTTTTTTAAATGATTTAATATGTTTATCCAGCAAGGATACATTGAATTGATTAAAAGTAACTGTAAAAATATTTGTACAAGATTTACAAAAGAGTTCTGTTTTAAAGACATGCAGTCTTTTTGAACTTTGTTCATGATAGAATCCTGAAAGTAATCACAATTTCCACAAAAATATTAAGCATAACTGTTTTTAACATTTATAAATCTATAAATGTGTGTATAGTTTGGGATAATTTTTTTTAAATGATTTAATATGTTTATCCAGCAAGGATACATTGAATTGATTAAAAGTAACTAAAAATATTTGTACAAGATTTACAAAAGAGTTCTGTTTTAAAGACATGCAGTCTTTTTGAACTTTGTTCATGATAGAATCCTGAAAGTAATCACAATTTACACAAAAATATTAAGCATAACTGTTTTTAACATTTATAACAATAAATGTTTCTTGAGCACCAAATCAGCATTCTAGATAAAATCAGCATTATAATCAGCATAATGATTTTTGGAGGATCATGTGACACTGGACTAAAGGCTGCTTTAATATATTTGAAAATATATTAAACAGTTATTTCAATATTATTTTATTTTGTAATAACAATATTAGTCTTTTTACTGTATTTAACAAAAAAAAGTTTCAAAATGAGATTTTGAGTCAGTTTTTCAATGTGGTCTCAGACTTGTATATAGACTGTAAATACTTTAATCAAAATATCCATCCTCAGAGCTATAATATACATTTTTTTTATTGAATCAAGTACTCATATCTCAATTCCACAATTGAGATTCTCTGAAAGTGATCAAAGTTGAACTTTGGTTCAAGTTCATATAACATAACTTTTAAATACGTAAAGGGTGTGTCTGTGTCAACCTGTTATTTTTTCTTTCAAAAGTAAGGAAGAAAGAAAAAAGTTGTGGACAAAATAAGATGGCGAAAAGAGATGTTGAAAGAGGCAGGCTGAAAGAACAGAAAATAGAAAGAGTGAAAATGACCTTTGAAGATAGAGAGTGAGCAGATGGAGAGGAGAAAAGGCCAGACAGAACAAATGACCTGAGCTATAAAAGTATTAGTTAAGGTGAGGGTGTGAAAAAGGTTGGCCAGTGAGCTTTTATTTATAGCAACACGAATATAACTCTATCTCCTACCTTAGTGCAACATGTGCACTTGTGTGTCTCATCTCATCCTATCTGCTTTAGCTGTGTTCACAGACCACCTTTATGTTTCACTGGTCACTTTATGTGTGTGTGTTTTCACTTATATCTCTGCCTAAAGATATTGATGAAACCCACATTTCTCAATATCTGCCCACAAACTCCCACCCTCCTCTCCAGCAGATATGTAAAATAAAACCTGTCCTCTGGCCTCAGCCAATACACGTCACAATCAGAAAACAAACACCAGACAGAGAGCCAATTCATCTCTATTAGGGATTTATATTTAGCACATCTTGATAATAGCCTATTCAAGCTCAGCGGCTTTCCTCTCGCAACCGGATATCAGAGGTGTCTTGGTTTACCACTAAACACTGTTTGCCATGGTCAACCACAGTTGAAACGATAAACTGCAATTAGGGATATTCAGACGGTTTATCAGATCAGATTTTAAATGTGTAGACAATTTTAGAAAGTTGATGTTTATTCGGTTTGGCTGGTAATTTCCTGACCCAAATCTGTTTTGGCAAATGTGATGCTTAATGACTGCAAATCAAGAAGCAAATATAATTGTCAGAGTAGTAAATCTCTCTCATATTTAAAGATTTATGCCCATTCGCTGCTATGCAAACAGCTGTTTATTTCTCAGCTCTGCAAAATATGTTGATTAGATAAACTAATTTTGAGGGTAAATGTTTCCTTTGGGCTGAAACAAGTGATTCTTGATGCCAGGACACACAATAGGAGTGTGTGCGTGAGCAGTGATATTTGCAAGTCTTTGATTGCTTATATGCTTTTCCGTATTATTGATTGCTTTGATAGTGCCCTTGACCAGTTGGTGGCCACAACGTACCTTTTCTATCTTCCTATCCAGCGAGGTATTAATTGAAATGGTTATTTATGGATAAAGGTTTGCTCAAGGTAAAAAGCAATTGTACAAAAGGTGGTGTCAAAAAACTGCACAGGTACACGAACGTTGAGAATCCAGTAGGGTTGGGCAATGTATGAAATTGGCATCGGACGATGTCTACAGTAGGGTTGCCTACTACAGAAAAGTAAAATACGGGACAAATGTGGTTTTATAAGGGACAGAATAAGGGACACACACACACACACACACACACACACACACACACATATATATATATATATATATATATATATATAGTATGTATATACTACATAGTATATATATAAAACAAATCATATTTTTCAATTAAAGAAAACTTATAGATTTAATATGGGATGCTTTTGGTGCTTGACACTTTTTGCCATTTTGTGTTTTAAGAATAAGGTCCAAGGTTAAGAATAGGCCAGATAATGACAGGTGTCGGTGATCATTCTCAAATTGTCATGATGATCACTGCTGCTGTTTCTGTTGTATCAGTCAGTGGTTAGATCAGTCTAGCAGTCAATAAATGGGACAAGGGAGGTCATGTACTGGACACATCAATTAATCCAGACAGTATTTATTAAAGGGGTAATCTACAATCAAAGTCCAAAAACAGGCAAAGGTCATAACACAGGGAATCAGTCCAAACAAAAACAACAGAGCAAAATCCAGGTGTTTCTTCATCGAAACAGATTTGGAGCAATTTAGCATTAGCCCACATCACTTGCTCACCAGTGGATCCTCTGCATTGAATGGGTGCCGTCAGAATGAGAGTCCAAACAGCTGATAAAAACATCACAATAATCCACACGACTCCAGTCCATCAAATAATGTCTTGTAAAATAAATCCTTCATTAAGATGTTTTTCAAACTGTTACTTCTGGCTAAAATGCGAGTCCTCTATTTATAATATTTCTTTCTCCAATGAAAAAGTTGTCAAAAACAGTCCATAACAGTTCTAAACAAATATATCGGTGGATTTTGATGCGAGAGGACAACGGGATGAACTATTTACTATGATTGTTTATGTGATGTAGATATTTGAGGTTACGTCAACACGTATTTACTTGTTTTTGACCCTTGTTTTTAACCCTCATTTTGAGATATTACACAAGCTTTCAAACTGAAGGGGGAGACCAGCTATAGCCATGAACTGGAATGAAAGTCATGGTGGTCTAAGCTGAAGGGTTTGTCCGTGTTCATGGAAATTGAATGCCCTGATTATGTGTTTTTTTTTTCTAACAGCTGTGAGACAAATAACAGTCCTGCTTCATCACAACCTCCATTTGAGACCACTGTATGTCCCAGTTTGTGTGCATGGAGGCACTGGCACCTCAAGTGATGCTTTGAATGCTCCATCTGTTAAAAAACCTGTCTTGGCACTTACAGTAAGAGCCCAGATCAGCCCACAGATATCACACCACCAAAAGGGATTGTTATTTTGGAGTTTGCAGGTGGGTTCACAATACATTTATGGTCATTTTACATCCAAAGGCATCACTTCCAATATGGATTCTCCCATTTTAGATTCAATTAGCTTTCTTAATTAAATTTCTGACTTTATTTTGTTTTAAGCTTGGCCTGTTCTAATCTCTATTGCCTCCACAGTTCAAACAGCACCAAGCATTTCCAGCCAATCCAATTATTTATGACGTTAATGTGGCAAGCCCGAAGGACGTCAATGTGGCAAGCCCGAAGCACCTTCCGGGAGGGGGGAGTACTGTAACACCCCTGTGGACTGTTTGTTGTGGTTTCTTCCTTTTGTGTTGGTTTAGCCCGTCTAATCATTAGTTAATCACCGTCATTGTGCTCACCTGTCTGCCTCTAATTATTCACCCCATATTAGTTCCTGTCTGTCTGAGCATTGGTGTCGGTTATTGTTAATGTTACCCCGAGTGGTGTCTCACCTACCTGAACCTGCCTTGTTGTGTCTACAATAAATGTCATTATTGGAATCCTTGTCGTCCTCGTCGTCCTGCCTGCCTCCACACACCCGTTTCCGTGACAGTGTCAGTGATGAAGGTAATTTCTTCCTGACTATTTCCATATAAATAGAGATCTTCGGCACAAGAGCCACAGTCCTATGTGATAGGTTTGTGCTACGGATATCATTTGTTTGTTATAAAAAGTAAAGCCTGTGAAGAGCCTGTGACTGCTTCTGATCTCATTCAGTGTTTATCAGACGGTGACAGGATAAAAGCAAGATATTTTTGTGCATTTGCTGTTTTTTGGAGCATTGTTGTTTTAAAAAAAAATACTTAATATGCTAGCCGTTATAGGAATCTATATGGAAACGTTTTGAAAATGTCACTATGCATTGCTAACCTGCTTTGATTGCTTGCATTCTTTCATTACTAGCTCACAGAGTGCCTTTTTACCATTGCAGTATGTTTATTTATAATCTGTAGTGTGATATACAAAAATATACAGTGACACACAATCTCTCTGTCTCTCTCATGCAGACACACATTTCAGCAGCAGTGTTCAGCTCTCGCCGAAACCGAGTGGAACAAAGGGTTTCTGACTCCCTACCATGCAAAACAAACCCTGATTGCAATTAAATCTCGACTGGATGGAAACCACACAGAAAGACAACAGCAGCGTGTTCAGTGTAATCAAATAGGATTGTGCTAACCACAAATCTGGGGCTCAGGTTTCATTTGCAAAAATGAGAGTGCCAAAACAATATAAAACTAATTGGGTCTGATGATATTTTTGCATCTGAGGTTGCTTGTTCTTTCTCTTTCTTTCTTTCTTTCTTGCTCGCTTTCTTTCCTTCCTTCAATGAATATTTCGGAAGCAGCTCTTTTGAATACTCAATTCTGATTGGTCAGTCGCACCAATCCAACAGTCAGATCTTTGCTAATAGAGTACAACAGTCGGAAGTGAAAATCCCATTAATTTTCTTAAAAAGGGAATTGATTTTTAATGATAACTTATAAATCTTTATAGACAGACCTACTGTGAGCTGCAGGGTTGTTAATCAATATGCTTTTGTAAAAGCCGTCAGTCTGCATTGTTTTTTTTTTGTTGTTGTTTTTTTAAATAATCATGCTTAACAGTGGAATTCCTGGTAAAAAGCTAAGAAATTTCCACGAATCGGAGAACTGATATCTTTAGGGCTTGTTAAAGCACTGCGTTGGGTTGTTTTGAACCCAACCGCTGGGTCAAAACAACCCAATAGCTGGGTCTGTCCCTTTTTAACCCAGCATTTTTTAGAGTGTATTAAGTTCCTCATATTTATATATTTCAAAAGGCTCCTTATAATAATCAGGATAATGTACAATCAACTCTGGTCAACACCTGAATGAAATAAGTCGATAAGTTATTTAGGATCACTTTTTCAGGTCGCTTCAATCCATCCATCCATATACACTCATTGACGTGTCTATATTTTATGTTTGACCAAATACTAAATCTAATAATAATGCTTTCTGTTGTCATGGTAATTTAGGAGAATGTTTTACCTGTGACTGACCTACTCTACTTCACCGATCTTCCTTTCTGTTGTACAACTTTCAAGGTGCAGTCTCATCTGTTTCTACTGTTTATAAAGTCTCTGACCATACGAAAAAAATCATCATTACGATAGCACAAGGGGCTCTTTGAGACGCTAATCAGATCAGAGGCCTCTCCCACTCCATCAGCTATGCCTTATTCTCCATTACAAAGAGAATTAGCCTGCTCCTGCAGTACGCCAATGCCTTTACAGAATACTAATATGAATCCAACACACCAACCCAGAAGTGTGCCGGGGAAGGTGAGACAGGACAAGATGTACACGCGCACACACAAGCATTCATGCAAGCACACAAATATCCACCTGCTCACAGCTTGTCCTCCGCTTTAATGTCTTCTGTCCAAACAAGTGCTTCAGCTTCCTTCTGCTTAATCCTGCCTGGATGTCTTTCCCAGTATTCATTGAGGCAGATGAACAGCACACTGCAGAGATACTTTTGAAGTTAATGTGAATTCAGTTTTTTTTTTTCTTGCTTTCAAGATGTTGAGCAAAATTTAGCCTTTTAGATTAAAAAACGCAAATATTTTTCCATTACGACCATTCATCCATTTTAATTTTAATTGAATTTCATGAATGCACAAGTGAGAGAAATTGAACTGACTGCAAAAGTTGAATGTGATCTGGAAGTTTAGTTCCTCAGAGTCTCAAAATGCTGCATGAGAAGCAGGATGAACCATTACCCATAGTCCGCTGCAGCGAGTCTGTGCAGAAGCAGCTGGATCTCCTTGATATTCTAGTGAGACTGAGATGTAGCAGGTAATTATAGGGATTTAGTTTGTCTGATTATGCCTTTGTTTGAGCGTCTGCAGATATATGCATGTGCATGCATGTCTTCACATGTTTATTCATGTAGGTGACTCCTGAAAATGGTGATGACTCTATCAAACAACTGCTAAGAAGATGCCACACACATTCAGTAACCACTGAGAATTTCCTTACAAGAAAATTACAAAATCATCCATCTCAGCTTGTCCTCCGCTTGAACTATTTAACACTTTTACATAAGTGGTCTTAACGGGCAGTTGCAATAAAAGGTTTAATGTTCTCCAATTCAGATTATCTTTAAATGCATAGTGTGTTTTAATACAAAGTACGTCATTTAGTGTATTTTATTGGAGAGAAGTTCAAAATAAGTCCGTAGTTTTAGTTAATTTCCTAGATGAGAAAGACTAAAACTAAACTAAATGTGAATAATTTGCCTTTTTTATGTTTTTGTTAGTTTGTCCTGTCTTTAGTTACAGTATATCCCTGCAATCAGTTTCACCAGAGACGAATTGCTGGACATTCGGAAGTACACTTTAACACTATCATCCCAAACCTCCTCCTGCCCAAACTAACTCAGCTCTCCGTGCCCACGTCTGTCTGTCAGTGGATCAACAGCTTCCTGACAGACAGGCAGCAGCTAGTGAGGCTGGGAAAATACACATCCAGCACCCGTACGATCAGCACTGGAGTTCCTCAGGGCTGCGTCCTCTCCCCACTGCTCTATATCTGGCAATAAAGCTCATTCTGATTCTGATTCTGATTCTTTTTTTTTAGTACACTGGCATATACAGTAGGCGGCATGGACTCAAAGCCATAAAACTCTATTTTTGATTTCATGAGGTTTTCAGATTACAGATATTTTAACTAAAGTTGAAATTTTGATAGAGTAATATAGATTTTATAAGAATACTTTTACAACAATACTTTTAAATTCACAGAGGGAGCAACAGTGAGAATAAAGTTGATTTCACTAAAATATCTTGCATTAATCTGAATCATCAAATTGTCCAGGATCTATGCACACAATGTCCGAAATGTCACAGACAGAGAAGTTAATTTAATTCTCTCCATGGTTTTTTCTTTGCTTTAGAGATGTTTCCTACTGCTGAAAGTGATAATGCACACCTTAATTCAATAATTCATGATGAAAACAGTCTATGATCAAATTACTGTTTATTAAACTATATATTGACAATAATGCAAAAAGGAGCTTGTGGGAGGGATGATAGAGAGGCAGGCAAATGGACATGGTTAAAATGATGATGTTAAACATGTGAGTGCTGGACCCTTATAAACAGCTTTTCCAGTGAGATTATAATAATTCAGACTGCCCTGAATAATGTGAAATCAGGCAGGGTTTGCACCAACCAACCTCTACAGACTGTGTAAGTGACCACAGGCATGATGGCTAATTCTAATAATAGCATTTCTATCATTTCTGTATCTGACTGATTCTAGTCAATAATCATTCTGACTTTCCCCAGTGAGTCAGAGCACTTCAAACAACTTTTCTGCTGTACTCTGACGCAACCCAAGCTCAAGGAGCAACTCTCTTTTTCTTAAGGTAATAAAAATGAACAATTCTTCATGCTAAAAGAGAGAGAGAGAGGGAGAGAAAAGAGAAAGTTATTGCACGTAAAATAACTGCAGATCAAAGCAGAGCGCTTTCATCGTTCATTTCGGAGAAATTCTATTTAGTGGCACATACAGAAGGCATATGACTTAACTGTCTGAAGATTTACCAGTGTAAGTCAGTGGCTTTTACCCTTCTGTGAGCACAATCATTTTCAATACAGTGGCAATAATTTAGAATGCACTGACATTCAGTTTTTAAGGACACTGCATATCATATCACATATTTGACTTTTAATTATTAGTTTTCACTGCTTCAAGGGCTACTCCTGATGTCTTGAGCCAGACACAGTGATCTACGGCCTAATTAATTGCAAACTATCTTTATGGTGCATCTGTGCGTCTGTGTTTTACTTGCCTTGATGACAGCGTGGACACAGGTGGTGATCTGTATATGGAGATCAGCCTTTCACTGTGGAGACGTCTGGTGGTTAAGTTGTCAGGGAAACAAGTTTGTTGAACTTGAAATGACACTGTAAGTCATTTATGACAATAGTGTTTGCCAAGCTAATACTCTGTAGGTGAAAATATATTCAATTTCCTGGAAAGACACCAATTTCTGACATAATTAGTCCCAAAGAGCGAGACAGAGAATAAGAGAGGACATTTGATATGCAGTTATCACAGTCTGATTTTTGAGTTTGATCCTCTTCCTTTACACTTTCTTTTCACATCAATAATCGCAATGTCTCTTCCTTCTTTTTCTTCACATTGTTGCTCGGCTCACACCCCTCTTACTCCATCTTTTTCTTTGGCTTTCTCCCTGAGGTGAATAATCATTGGGATTGTAGACAGAGGAATTGACTTTGAATCTTTATCTAAGCAGTAGAGCGTCCCCTTCACTCTTTCCAGACCTTCTCTTTCTGAAATGAATAAAAACATAGTGCCTTGGACAGGTTTGTTCAATATCACAGACTCACAAATGACAAATGGAATATGTATAAAATGGTACATTCTTTTAACATGCACTAAAATAAATAATTGGTGAAAAGATATACAGTGAGCAAAACTATACATCCAGAAATTACAGCTCCTGGTTTTTATGGGAGTTCAGTCTAACATATTTATATGGTTTATTGAAGGGATCACATCAACCAGTATAATACCCCATGGTAAACTAAACACAGTAAGTCATCAGCTCCTCTATAAACCCTTTTTACATTCAATTTCTTTCTTGGAGTATTTATTCACATTAAATCAGGGATAAGCCAGCTGCACATTCGAGTAAACGTTACATTGTCCACTACTTAGGGATCCATATGTTTACAATCTCTAACATGCTCTGAACACAAAAGACAAACAGTGGGAAAATGTAATATTCATTTAATTGGGCATCATTAAAACAACCCTTTTACAGCTGTTCTTCGAGTATGCATGGTAATTAGTTCTTATTTGTCATAATGTGAATGGGAGATCTGAAACTCATTTAAAATCTCTTTTTAAAAAGCTGTTCTTAGCCTTAGATGAAAGTAAATAAATAAATACAGCATAATTATTGGAATGCACTGGCTTGACAAATCAGTTAAAGCAAATAAATAAATAAACGTTAAATGTTAGAATAACACTGCTTTTCATCTATCGTTAATGACCATCCCCTTTTCTCAGAACAACAATATGTTGTCACATATGTTTGAAATCTTATCCTTTATAATATTTATTGGCCAAAACAATGGCACAGAATATTTTGTATGTTCCCTTTCTTGCACATAGATTAATTGTTCTGTATTTCATAATTGTTTACTTTTAAAATTTTGCTAAAAAGCCCATTTAATGTTTTTTTTTGTTTCCATGACAATAACAATTGAAATAATAAATGGATTTCACTTGTTTACGCAGAAATTGACTTATAATCAATATATACAGTATATTGAAACAGAATAAATACTGTCCCCTATACATAGACTAATTGCTGTTTAAAAGAAGTGCTGGTAAGAAATGTACTTTTTACATAGAAAGGCAAGTAAAGTACATTTATCATAAATATCCAAGATATGTTTGCTGTTGCAAAAGCTAAAATTGTCTTTCTTGCAGACAGTCCTCTTCAACAGGTCTACGCAGTTTATGAATGTGTTGGTGTCTTATATGAGCGCTCTGCCACCTGCTGGTGCGTCACTGACACTCTAGCCAATCACGCTCAGGCGCCGGGAGAAGCCTTCCTCTCGTGCGCTCCGGGAGATTCCAGTGGCCTGGCAATTAATGACCATGGCGATACGGGGAACCGACACGCAAATATCTGGAAAGCAACGGACGATCGAGGACAAGCCGTGCATTTCTGGAGAGGAACAACGCGCTTTTAGTGGATCTACCAAAAAAATAGAGGACTGACAAGAACAAGTTTTCTCTGAGCATCTTTATTCTTTACCTTTCAGTGAGCTCTAGCTTGTAAGGTAAGCAGTGTTAATAATGTCAAGAATGACATTAAATTAATAACGTAGAGAATTAATAAACTATACTCTGCATGCACAGTAAAGCTGTTGCATTTTACAGTTTTAAAATTGTTTCTGAAAAAAAATATATTGATGCAGACTGGTTAATGTGATTGTTGGAATGTGTTTCTAAAATTGACTGAATTTATTTTATTAATCAACCCGAATATAATTTTCCTTATTATGTACAAAAACAGTGTAGGGCAGTAGCCTACCGTCACAGCTATTTAATTACATTTCTCAGCAGGTAGTGAAATGATAGCGTTGCTGTTTGTTGTTTTTTAATCAAGAAGCTTTTCAGCAGATAAAACTATTTTGTTGATGAAGCTTTCTAAAATGTTTCGACGGAAATATTACACAAATCAAATCTTGCCCCGTGTTTGCTGTCGGCTGTTTGGAATCAGACCTAGCGATTCCTTAATCGCGAATGAATCTTTTGAGTGGGTTCTTTTCATACAGTCTATGGTTCTTTTAACGACTCGGTATAAAAGGGTTCGCAAATCGGTCCGGTTCATTTGGACGGCTCACTGGCGCACTGAATCATTTGGAGCGGTTTGTCAGTACTTTACTGAACACGGAGAGCAAAATGACCGCTGAACAAAGTGGATATGTGCATAGAATCAATTGAAATCTAACCTTAAAACGCAAACTATAGATTGGAAGCGACGAAGAAGGTGTTTATTAAGTTCAACACCTGCACGTGCAGCTTGTGAACGACTGCAGGTAAATACGTTTTCCAAACGAAAGAATATCAAAACCGTTTCAAAACACGAAAGCACTTAAAGAGATTTTGCATAACCATTGACTTTTAATATGGTATTTTTGAAGTACTTGCTGTTCTAGCATGGTAAATATATAGAAGGCTGTAACCTACATCGTAAATGTCAAAGTATAACATTGTCAAATGATGTATAACTGTACCATGGTATCCTGTGTGCTTTATAAAAATATGAAGTAGCTTATATCTTATGTTTACACATTGCACCTTTCCGTGGAGTGTTTGGTAACTTCGCTTGCAACATTTTTTTGGTTTGCCCAGCACTGTATAAAACCTTTATACATACTGATTGACACACGACAATTGTCTCAGTGTTTTAAATCGTTTAAAGTATGTAGATGTTTAATTACTTGGCCATTTTGCGAGCTTTATTGTCATTTGCCTTGTTATTGGTGAGCAGAGCACGCGCAACTGTGTGCAGTTGAACCATCTCGCGGGGGAGAAGCGATGAGTGATGTGTTATAATAACCCGGGTGCCAGACGTGCTCATCCGCAGATATTTTGTTTGTTTCGGGAAATCCGAAAGCGTGATAGGGTGAACTAAAATAGCTCTGAAACATCCCTTAAATGCTGTGAAATTTCGCTCGCGCCTTTGCGCACAGGGTCGGAAGCTTTTACAAGATGAGGGCGGGGGTGTAGTGAAGGAATGTTCTGACATTAATTAGATGTCAATCAATGTATTCTCCTTTTAGAACAGTTAGTCTGCAATATCAACAAGTAATGTTCCATTATGCATAACAGATAAGGTTTACATATTGAACCTCATGTGCTGTATTTTCTGTGAAAATGTGATTTGATCTTTAGTTTATTGGATAACGTTTGGGCATGTTGACCACTATTGGGGCATGTTGTCTCACTCTATGGGTGTAAATAGCCTAACACAGGCCTAATGACTTCTGATCTAAATGTAAAAATTATAGCAATTTTTGTAGCACAACACTCTGCAAAATGTAAAATACACAAACATTAAGCCATTTTTTTGCATGCATCATTTGTAATTAGTTAACTGTGTGACATTACACCATATAAAACATACATGACAACTTACCCCAATAAAAAAAAAGGACATTTCTGAAAAATTCCCAGTGTGACAACTAGCCCTGGTCTCAACCTACATATATGCCTGATATTATTTATAAGGTAATCACGTTTGACATTGTTTTACAGAAGAGCCTCTCATTCAATAATGCAAGGGCCAATAACCAAAGTGCACAAAATGTTTTATGCATTTTGATTTGACCAGTGCTTTTAACTCACAGGTGTCCACAGACAGACGGCATTTACTTGTGTCAAATAGTGATAAGAGCAGCTCATGTTTAATGTATTAGGTCTTATCTGTGCTGTTCGGCCCTTAATAGTGTGGAAACGGCAGCAAAGAACACAGTGTCCATTCCTGTCTTTGGAAAAAGAGTTTCAGATTGTGTGTCTATGTCTGCGTGAGAGAATTTGCCAGGGTCAGATTAAAGGAAGGAGGGAAGAGAGATGCGGTGGAGTGCACTATGCTCTTATATGAAAGGATTTAAAACACCTTCTGAAGAAGTGAAGTGATCCCTGAAAATTTAGGCCGACTTGTCTTTCTTACAAAGTCCATTTTCCTCATTCTTTCCCATTCATTGTACTTTTCCTGTCTCTCCTCAGTCTCATACCTCCACACACGCACACACATACTCTTCCATGTCTGTCATTTTCTATGCTGCACAACACGCTTTCACAGCCTCACGAGTCATTGTTAGATTTGTCTAACATGCTCAAAATAAATATTATAACATCTCTATCTGTCGGTTGGTTGGTCAGTCAGACAGACAAACAGACGTTCATCCAACTGTCCATCAGTCTGTGTCTGTCTGTCTGTCTGTGTCTTTAAATACTTCTGAAACACATTTAGATGTAACGCAGGAAGAACAAACATACAATACACATCCACAAAGTAACCACCTGTCTTTCAATTCAAGTTTATTTGTATAACGCTTTTCACGATACAAATCAGGTTAGCAAATTAGGTTTGTACAATATTTAGTAGTAGCTTATCAGTGGTGACTGTCAGTTAATGTACATATGGCAGAAATGTACGGAAAAATCAATTAAAGGCGTAATCAAACAGACGATAAACACTATTAACAGCAATTATTATATGATGCAATCAAACTTATAGCAAAATGTGGTAGTTCTGTATGTTGTTTCAGGGTTGGCATCATCTGAGGTCCTCTGAGGGGTTGGCATCATCTCTTCTCAGGTGTTCTGGATCCAGACTGAAGCTTGTGTAATATCATTAGGCAAACATAATTTTAAAATGATTTTGCAATGTGTGTATGGTTCAGTAGTCTGCTAAGGCTATTAAAAGATACATCTTTAAAGAACATCACGCAAGAACAATGCTGTCAGTATAGGCATCCAGATTTTTTTTAAAAATTTGTTTAGAGGGAAGTCAAAATAGTCCACTCCACAGTGCTAAAAGTATTTTAAATAGATCAAAATATTGTTGATAAGCTTAACGTGTTAATTGAATGGTTATGTTAGTCGAATGCCATTATCCTTTGTGAAAGTCTTCAGGCGGAATGAAGTAAATTAATGAATTAAACCAATTAAGGTGTGACAAGGCCAGACAGGGTCACACTGATGTGCAATAAATCAAAAGTGCACACATTTCATTGGTATTCCATTGTAGCAGTGCTTGTTTGGCCTATCTTGGCTCCTATAGCGTCTCAGACCTCCCCAATGTCAAATGGCTGAATGTGGTGCCTCAAGCAAACACTGACGTGCCGGACTGCATGTCCTCACCTTGGAATGTGATTAGATGTCTGTCATGCTTTAAAGACATTTCCAAGAATACGGGGATAATTATGTTTACAAAACCTTGTCCAGAATTACGGAAATAAACATGCTCAGTCTATATCTATATGTTGCCTCTGGCTGTTAATATCTGTACTAATATCTAGCCTGAAGGCTATATGAAAACTTAGGTTGGTTTGTAGTCTATCACTCACTGCAGCACCTGGTGTGCTTTCATGGTCAGATCCCTCCATAGCATATGGACCATGGGCTTGGACAGACTCACCTTTGATTTGGATTTAGTTGGTACCTTGCAGTGCTAACTTGGTTGGAGACGTTTATTGTTACATAACTTATGAGTACCATTTAATATTGGTGTTTCTCTTTATCATTCTTAGTAGTGGATCATTGCACATGGAAACAAACACATTCATCTGAAGCCTAACTGTTTCCTTTTCAACTTCCTCATGTAAGCGATTCCCCAGAATATGCTGGATTTCACTTCTTTAAAAGCCTTTAAGGCTGCTCATTGATGAGAGACCAGTTTTCTTTGATGTACTGGTTTAATTAATCTGAGATCCAAGTCATCTCTGTTTTGCATTGCCCAAGAGAACTTGGTTGGGCTTCACTAAACAGTGGTGTAATGTACAAAACTGAAGTTATTATATGCTCAGGAGGTTTTAAGTATATTCCACTTGTCACCAAATATTATTGATTTGACCTTTGTCAAAAATTGAGTTCACACCCTAAGGAAGTTGAGTTCATGTGTTTTCATCGTCTATCATTCTCCTGTTTAATGAGTTTGGATTTACACAATGAATGGTGAACCCAGTTATACTAATGTGTAGCTTATAGCGGCGCTGAGGCAGTAACTCTGACACAATCCCCATTAGCACTCTGGATTGCTGGTTTATAATCCCTCTTATTACAGTTTTTTTTTTTTTCAATTGCTAACATCCTTTTGGCCAATCTCTAGTCACATTTTCAAAACTCTAAACACAATTATCACAACATCCATCTGTTGTGACCATACAATTAACACAATTCATGTTGTTTTACACAATATGCAGTCAATTACCATGTTTCTAAAATGCTTACATCATCTTTTCATGCAAGCTTACCCAAAACCAAAATCATGGATGTTTTTAGTCTTATTTACAAATGCTTAAACAGCATGTCAGAAATGAAGACCTAATGTTCCAAACCTTAAAGAGGTCATATGATGCAATTTCTATTTTTCCTTTTCTTTAGTGTGTTATGTAGCTGTTTGTGCATGTATAAGATCTGCAGAGTTACAAAGCTCAAAGTCTCGCACAAAAGGATTTATTCTATCTAAAAGAGAAGGCTGATCCAGACCGGGCTAAAACGCCTTGTTCAAACACGCACCCACATCTCTACGTCACGATGTGGAAATTTTGCGTAATGCCGCCCAAATGTTCATGCAAAGAAAGAAGGTGTGGCAGTACCGTAGTAGTGTTGATGCAACCATGTCAGGGAGATGCTGTGTGTTTCTGCGCGAAAGCAAAAGCACTTTATTTGGCCTTCCGAAAGTAGATGCAATGAGGAATCATTGGTTAAGATTTATTTACAACAGAACAGCACAACCCAGATGTTCGAATTTGTGCAACGCATTTTATGGACGACAGTTTTGTGAACCTAGGAGAGGTTAGCTTTCAACTTAGGCTACAAACTTTGCACCCTACAAGGCTGGCTGTGCAAAGGCTATTTCTAAAAAAAAATGGGTCAATTCCGACTTTGCTATGATAATCTGGCGCTTATTCTGAATCCGCTACTGTAAGTATGTTTTCTTAATGGTTTGAGTATTTGCTATTGACTGTTCAAATGCGGCGTTTTGCACCGTGTAGAGTATCGTGTGTGTGTGTGTGCGTGAGAGAGAGACAGTGTCACTCACAGTGGAGTCAGCTTTCTTAATCGCGGCTTGTGTACTGCAAATACATACGAGCATCATCACTGTGTCTG
>NW_015554217.1:766740-774464 GCF_001515605.1 Sinocyclocheilus anshuiensis
TCAGCTGGCCGCAGACTGTGCTTGTCGGAAGGAGGGGCTTTGTAGAAAACGACGCTTTTGAGAGAGGCGGGAGGCGGGGGAACTACAATAATGTACAGTATTTGAAAAATAATGTGTTTTTTCAGCATGTCAGAAATGAAGACCTAATGTTCCAAACCTTAAATATAGTATAAAGCTTCTACTTCTGCAACAACAGCAGCTCAAAGGTATTGAAAAAATCTCTGTATAAAATATTGTAACAACTGATAAGCATTTTTAAGTAACAGATCACTGAGATCACTGAAAATCGCTGATTCCAGTCTCAGTTGGAGGAATAGTCTGGTGTTGAAGCTCTTTCCATTACATCCATTACATTGAGTATAAAATACCTCTTTGAATTGGTTTTGTGGATGCAGAACAACACAGAATTAGAGAGAGAGAGAAAAATAATGCATGGGAGAGGGAGAGGAATAGTTGTAGGAGGTATAGAAGTAGTTGGATCAGAAAAAAGGGAGAAGAGGTATGGGAGAGAAGTGAGAATGTGTTGGATTGTGCATTTTTATGTTTGTTTATTTGTTTGTTTTTGCCCACATGTGGAACCTATGAAAGCTTATTTCTGCCATGGAATATAAAGGGTAAGGGTAATTGTGACTTTATCTCAGAATTCTGACTTTTTTCTTGCAATTGTGAATTTACAGTATCTCACAATTCTGATAAATTCTGAAATGCAAGACGTAAACTTGCAATGCCAATAATAGAAGTCCGAATTATGAGATATAAAGGTCACAGTTACTGTTTTTACTTTTTAGAGCTGTGTTACACACTGCATCCATAATAGGGGCACTTTAAAGAGATATAGCCTAAGCATTTTGTCATCATTTGCTCATCGTCATGTTGTTCCAAACCTGTATGACTTTTAATTCTTCTGTGGAAAAGAAAAGGTGAGTTTTTGAAGTATATCATATAATGACTGGGGCTGAGAAGCTCTAAAAGTGACAACAACAAAAAATCGGTCACACTTTATTTTACAGTTTTTTTCAATTGCTAACATCCTTTTGTCCAATCTCTAGTCACATTTTCAAAACTCTAAACACAATTAGCACAGCATTCATCTGTTGTGACCATACCATTACCACAATTCATGTTGTTACAATATGCAGTCAATTACCATGTTTCTAAAATGCTTCCATCTTCTTTTCATACAAGCTTACCCAAAAACAAAATCATGGATGTTTTTAGTGTTATTTACAAATGCTTAAACACAGCATGTCAGAAATGAAGACCTAATGTTCCAAACCTTACATATAGTATAAAGCTTCTACTTCTGCAACAACAGCAGCTCAAAGGTATTGAAAAAATCTCTCTGTGCCAAATATTGTAACAACTGATAAGCATTTTTAAGTAACAGATCACTGAAATATTTAGAAATCGCTGATTCCAGTCTCAGTTGGAGGAATAGTCTGGTGTTGAAGCTCTTTCCATTACATTAACAACATAGAGTATAAAATACCTCTTTGAATTGGTTTTGTGGATGCAGAACAACACCGAATTACAGAGAGAGAAAAAAATTATGCCTGGGAGAGGGAGAGGAATAGTTGTAGGAGGTAGAGAAGTAGTTGGATCAGAAAAAAGCGAGAAGAGGTATGGGAGAGAAGTGAGAATGTGTGTTGGACTGTGCCTTTTTATGTTTGTTTATTTGTTTGTTTTTTCCCACATGTGGAACCTATGAAAGCTTATTTCTGCCATGGAATATAAAGGGTAAGGGTAATTGTGACTTTATCTCAGAATTCTGACTTTTTTCTTGCAATTGTGAATTTACAGTATCTCACAATTCTGATAAATTCTGAATTGCAAGTCTGAATTATGAGATATAAAGGTCACAGTTACTGTTTTTAATTTTTATTCTGTGACGGAAACAAGCTTGCATAGTAAGCAAAGGCCATGTATGCTGGAATTTTTGTTGATCACTGGCATCAGCTACCATGGAGGCACCATCCACATCCAACCCCCACCCACTGGAAAGCAATTTCATTCAAGGTTCCAATTGAATTTCTGCATAGGGTATCCTATTTTTTTCTATTGTACATTCTATAAAGTAATGACTCATTCAGTTTTAGATAGTATGTTGCCAAGAATGAACACATTCAACACTTACAAATGTAAAATGGGTTTCAGTTGAAGGTAAACTGAAGGCTAAATTACAAAAAAACTATGGATTTTTATATTGTCTATTATATGCAGGTATAACTGAAACATGACAAGTAATGCAGTTTTTGTAAAGCCATCAACTGTTAGTATTTTGACAGTCCACTGTGCTATGATTGACTATATGTTTCTGTTGGATAGAAACTAGTGCTAATGTTTTGCCCGAATGACTCGATTTTGCTGTTTTGCGATTTTGGGTTTGCTGTGTTTTGATAGAGTTAGTATATGTAGAAAAACGTATTCAGCATTTTGAAATGTAGAGTTTGTATTTATTTAACAAAATGTGGTTTTGGCCAGAAAATGAACTATTTGGCTAATTGTGTGATGTAGGTGTGTTGCTGTGTTAAGGGTTTAGAAAAAGTACTTTAAGTATTGGTAAACACTTGTTAGCAATTGAAAAAAAACGTGTTCTTCTGACAAATGTAATCCAGATATGATCCAGGAGCATACCTAAGCTGATTTACTTACAATCGAAGTGGATGTGGACTCTGAATTTATAGTTAGCGCGATAAATATAGGCTGTGATTTAATTGAAAGTATATTTACAGTAAATTCTTCATTGAAGGACAGCAGAAAAGCAAAGTGGCTTCAGAATTCATCTGTAGTGTTTTTAAATCTCTTGAGGTTTTCGAACACAAGTGGTCACACTAACACAAAAGTAGTTCTCTAGTAGTAGTTCTGGTAGTTCTCTACAGTTCACGACACATTTTACAACGCTAACCAATCCATTTGCGGCAGGCAATGTTGCACCTGACCCTTGTTACTGAATTCCTGCTGTTTCCTAAGACATGACTCCACTTGAATGTTTTAGTAATGATGCACTTTATTTTGCTTCAAAATCTTGACCTCCATTCACTGCCATTATAAAGTTTTGAAGAGCCAGGACGTATAATATAACTCCGATTGTATTCGTCTGAAAGAAGAAAGTTATATACACTTAGGATGGCTTGAGGGTGAGTAAATCATTTTTGGGTGAACTATCCCTTTAAATGTCTCTGATTGACCATTGCATTCACACATTCACGTCTGTGAATGGCTACAATGCTGCTCAATGCTAAAAACACATTGTAAATGGAAACTCTTGACATTCTTCTTCACAGAGTGCTCATTACTCAGTACTCTGTACTAGTGTAGAAAAAGCTGGTATCGTTACTTTTGACAACAGTAAGTCATTTGTTGTTGTCGTGGTGTGCGCTAGTTGTAATGTTAGGCTATTGATATGACTGCAGTCTTCTCAAAAAAGCAATTTCTTCATGTGTAAAATATTTTAATAAGCAAACATCACTAATATCATGATGGTTAGAACCATTAAAATTGGGAACAGGACTTGAGTTAGCAGTTTTCAAAATTCATCCATTGTATGACCGACAATCAATGGAAAATTTGGTTAGTATGCTGCTCGCCTTATAGCCCCCAAGTATGAGCTGACATTCAGAAGCCTCCAAAAACGCAAACAAAGCAAAGTGAGACAAGGTCCAGGCATGCATTGTCCATTATAAATACGCTGTAATTACTTCAGACATCTCAACAACTCAGACGCCATTTTGCAGCAGGAGAATTATTTACAACTTCCCTTCAGATAAGACTGCAACAAAGTGCACTTGCTCTAAATAGAATCCCAGAGCACCAGGCTAAAATATACTTTCGATGTGTCATATTATATAAGTAGCTCATGTCTTGCTATGCTGAATCCTGCATGGCAGAGGCGGACCAGCCAACTCTGAAATTAAGAAGAAATTGACAGATTTTGCTTCTAATATATTATTTACTGTTCAGACTATAGCATTATATCCCTGAGGGCTCCCAGAAGTGAATCAAGCAACCTGACAGAGAAAGTGACCCCCCCCCCTCCCTGCACGAGGCTGTGAGGTGCAGGAACACTGTAGAAAACATGAAAGCCTTCACCAAGATGGCCTCCACAGGGGACCCTTAGGGAAAAATGCCTAGTGAATAAAGGAATGAACATTGACAAGGTGTTGTTTCTGTGAACTGGACTGGTTTGTGGAGGTCTAACCTTTCTCAATGGATGTCACCTCAGAGCAAATATCACTAGGTTGCTCCCCTCTTTGGAAAACATTACATTGACATATTTATCTTTACTTTTTCCTGTCTATTCTTTAACACTCAAAGAACATTGCTAATAGAACAAGTTAAACACAAAAACAAAGCCATTTTTCTTTCAGCAACTGCTCAATGTTGTATGTTCATTCAGATTACTGGCTTGTGAGAATTTGTAGCATGCAGAGTTGTTTCCTTCGGTTACAAATATAGTCATTTTGTTTGCCTTGAAACTATACAGTGTGTTGCTTTCCCTTGTTGTGTTCAGTTTGATCAGCCCAGTCACAGAGCTTTAAAAACTTTTCAGGCTCTCCAAATCCTGTTGATTGTTGGTGGATCCTGTTCAGACATTTAAAAAAAAAAATCCTCACCAATGCAATGTTCTGCATCAAACTTGGGGTTAATAGTAATTTATTTTGTCAGGGTAAAACCTCAAAAACAGATGGTCCTGTTTAGTTAGGTTAAAAGCTTTATGGGCTTAGCAAAACCTGCATAGGAGGTTACATACTGTAAATGTTTGTAAGGCTATATTAATGTTTTACTCTTGCTATACTCTTGCAATTTTATATGTATATTTGGAGTTGAGTATTAGATTTGAAACCGAGTTAGTGTTGAAAAAAAGCATTAGCATTATAACGGCATTCGTCAAGTAGCGAGGAACCTCCTCTGCCTCTGGAGTTCATTTTCCTGCAATGAATAATTTGTTTATTTCTTTGCTGTGTAGGATGTGTGTAGTCTTTATCTATTCTCACTTTCACTCTTCACACACACATTTGTCATTCTGTGTCCTCTCATCTTTCAGTGGTTAGTCTGTGGCTGCTGATAAGTAGAATTTTGAAACCAGAGGTCACCTGGGAATCATCTGTGATTGGAGGACACACGCCTTTGAGTCTCTTCTTATCATCAGGAGGATGTATGTTTGGAATACCATATTGACATACTACTCTTGATATTTTTGCAGTAGTATGTGTGCAGTAGCTGTGCAACAGATCATACTAAGCGGGAAACAGTATTTCACAATGCAGTGATACATTTTCATGGAATAAATGGAGGAGTAACATGATTTTTAACCAATGGATCAAGGATGATTGGTTAGCAACCATCTGACACCATCTGGTTCTAAAAAGCATCTTTCTCCAAATTAGGTGTGCATTCTGAAGAAAAAAAAATTGTTTGCAAGAAACAATCACTAAAATTTCATGATAGAATGGAAGATTACTCGTGGCTGAATTTATTTATTTTGAGGGAGCCAAAAGGTAAAATTGATTTATTTTTTTTTCCCCCTCTCAACTGCCTTTCATGTCACATCTCAGGGTAGTTGCTAATAAAAGTGAAAAGTGGACACTCAAACTTGCACGTAATGAGGTTATGTGATGACAGTGTAGCATACAAACAGTTTGAACTGTTTATTGTTGCATTATGTATTCTATTTCATTAAAAAAACAGTAGGTATTTAGCGCAGTATGCAGTAAACAGTAGGCTGATATTGTTTTCTGAACTTAGCTTCGTCTCTCTTAGACTCTTCTCTCTGTCCATTATTTCTGTCCATAATTTCTTTTGTTATTTCCTTCCTTTCATTTAGCGCAGTATGCAGTAAACAGTAGGCTGATATTGTTTTCTGAACTTAGCTTCGTCTCTCTTAGACTCTTCTCTCTGTCCATTATTTCTGTCCATAATTTCTGTTATTTCCTTCCTTTCATCCCGTTCTGTGATCATAATTATGCTTCTGGGATTCAAATATAGCAGCCAGAAGACGGTAATATTAAATATTGTTCATTAACTTTTAATTATTTGCCATTTTATATATATATATATATATATATATATATATATTAATATTAAGCCTATTTCAGCCTGTTTGTGGTCAGGAGAGCAATTAACCTTTTTTCCGATGTCACTCTTGTAGCTTTGCTTGGATGAAGGAAAAAAAAGCAGCTCATGAAGGATGATGACCTTGGGTCTTCCATGGCTGATTATTAACTTGGAGAAGCCATGGTTTTAGCCAATATAATTAATGCACCATAAATTATATTTAGGGACATTAAGAAATAGATATGAGTCAGATCCTTCAATTTGGAAATATTCAAAATCCCTGCCTTTGTCATTTCCAAGGAAACACGGTGAATGCTCACTGTTACATCATAATAAAAGGGTTTACAATATAGGCCAATCAGCATCAGAATATTTATTTGGCAAGGTGAATTTCAGGGCTCAAGGATTCACAACATGAAAAGTCCAGGGAGTTGCCTAGACACAGATTAATCTGTGCCCTGGATTATTCTGTCAAATAAGATTTTGAAAATTGAGAACTTTTAATCCAAGGTGAGACGTAATCTGTGTCCAGGGAACTGACCCTGTCACATCTGAAATGATGAGCCCTTTAAGTGCATGCTTTCCATTGGCATCATAAATATCATGCTTCTGTTTCTTTTGGGCTTTGCTCATATGGTTTTCTGCTTGTGTGTGTGTGTGTGTGTGTGTGTGTGTGTGTGTGTGTGTGTGTGTGTGTGTGTGTGTGTGTGTGTGTGTGTGTGTGTGTGTGTGTGTGTGTGTGTGTGTGTGTGTGTGTGTGTGTGTGTGTGTGTGTGTGTGTGTGTGTGTGTGTGTGTGTGTGTGTGTGTGTGTGTGTGTGTGTGTGTGTGTGTGTGTGTGTGTGTGTGTGTGTGTGTGTGTGTGTGTGTGTGTGTGTGTGTGTGTATATAATCAATGGAAAGCTTTCAGCTTTCAGATGATGTATAAATCTCAATTTAAAAACATTGAGCCTTATGACTGGTTTTGTGGTCCAGGGTCACATATAACACCAACATGTCAGAAAGAAATAAAAATATAAAAAACCGAATCACCCTTAAATTCGGCCATCCTGCACACATGTGACTGACCGCTGGCTCGCACCAACAGGAGGAGGAGGAGGCTCGTGTTACTCTCTGCACTGCACTCAACCTGAGGGATTCCTACACTTTCAGTCTTTGAGGAGGACATGAAAAACAGGCCAAAAACTCCAGTTTCGCTGTCTATGATTCGCTAATTTTGATTAGCTCAGCATGAAAAGAGCTTTCCTGGAGCATTTCAGTCTGTGGCAGTGCAACTGAAGCAAACAATCAACTATGGGTGGCAAGGCACTGTCAAAAGATCAGTTTTGTCAGGAGATGGATACACAAAAAATTCAAAGGCTTTATCAATGCCTAGAAGCACAGTGAAGTCTATTATTAAGAAGTGGCTCCAAACTGTATGAAAGAGCCAGGAGGAAACTGGTCAGAGAGGAGACCAAGAGGCCTACAGCAACTCTGAAGCAGTTGCAGGAATTTATGACAGAGTGGTCATTGTGTGCATGAATGGAGAAAAAACCTTGGGAGAAACCAGGCTCAGTCGCAGTATGTCACAATATCACAACAATATCACAAATAGTACAAGAATATCACAAATTCTCCACAAATGTGGCTTGTATGGGAGGGGTGCAAGAAAAAAGACACTCCTCAAAAAAA
>NW_015554217.1:774484-781402 GCF_001515605.1 Sinocyclocheilus anshuiensis
GTTATTTGGTACGACACAGACCCTCCCTGGATCAGGACGTCGCTCTAAACTGGATGAAAAAGTCAGGAGGAAACTGATCAGAGAGGCTACCAAGAGGCCTACAGCAACTCTGAAGCAGTTGTAGGAATTTATGACAAAGAGTGGTCATTGTGTGCATGTGACAACAATATCACAAATTCTCCACAAATGTGGCTTGTATGGGAGGGTTGCAAGAAAAAAGCCACTCCTCAAAAAAGGCCACATGCAGTCACGACTGAGCAAAACTCACCTTGAAGATTCTGGGGCAGATGAGACTAAAATTGAATTATTTGGCCTCAACACCAAACGATATGTCTGGCGGAAATCCAATACAACTCACCATCCAAATAACAGCATTCCTCCAGTAAAGCATAGCAAAGTTAGTAGAGACATCTCCCAACAGACTAAAGGCTGTAATTAAAGCAAAAGGTTGTTCAACAAAATACTGATACAAGGAGGTGATCCTTTTTCCAACTCAGTGATTTTTTTTTTTTTATTATTATTTTGTAAAAATTTTAAATTAATGTTCAGATATCTTTCACTTGGATGTTATTAGTTGCACTGAGTGAATACAGCTGGAAAAAACAAACACTGTGTCCGTCTTCAGTTCAGGCTGCAAAGCAACAAAATATGATTATTTTAAAGGGGTGTGATACTTTTCTATACCCACTGTGTGTGTGTGTGTGTGTGTGTGTGTGTGTGTGTGTGTGTGTGTGTGTGTGTGTGTGTGTATACATTTAAGGATCATTTGATATTGTATATAGTGGATTGGATATTTAATTGCATCGTCTAAAACTTAATGTTAATGTAAAAACGAATGTTTTAATAACACTGTTAAATATAATCTAAAACACTAAAACGTTTTCAGCGTTTTATTTTAAACTTACTTAGACAAAATAGTGAATAATTTGATATAGAACACAGTGTGATGCAGTGGAATAAATTTCTGACTTTGGGGTCAATTTCTTATTTTGGAGCATCCGGTCTGGGTTTAACTTGAATTGGATACACTCAAAACCAAGTCTTTTTTTTTTTTCATGTGCCAGTGGAAATGGGGTAAATGATATCAAAAGAAAATCTAGTTCTAGAATGTAAGATCTGTTATATTGGCTGAGATCTCCAGTGGAGTTCATTCTTGATTTGTTCATACTGGATGTGGTTCACGTACAGGTATTTCCTCTGGAATGTCTCCCTGCTGCAACATTAGTAAAATATCTGTTAAGGTTATTTATTAAAACAAAATATGACTTTCCAGTTAATCATTCAGAGCCAGACTGCTCTCTCTCTACATAATCTTAGCCTTGGTCTGCAATCTTAATCTTCATCATAACTTGTGCTGTTCCATCGTTCACCATCTCTTTAGAGTAATTACCGAGCTTGGAGCCCTCTCCCCAGACAGCACGCCAAATACGCATAACCTTTACTCAGTTTATTATATGCAAGTGCGAACTCGTGAAATTCACATTGACTGTATTCTTGATAACGCAAAGCGTGTTTCAATGTTTTGATGAATGAAGTGATGAAAATATGAGGCCTTAGACAGTATTAAGTATTGATTTGATCAGGTTATTCAAGTTACAAGTCTTTGTATAGCAGCATACAACTAGTATAAAAGATTATTTCTTCAACCATTATCTTTAGTTAGTTCAACACTGAACAAATAAATAGTGTGATGGTTAAAAACTGATTCTGTAATTGGAATTGTCATGATTATTATATCATTCTGGCTTACCGTGAAATGATATTTGATCATTAATTGCTTTAAGTATGTCTAACATCTTAAGAGTATTATCAGCCAATTTTTCTTGGTATTTTTTTTTCTTGACAATGAGGCTCAGTTTTCAAAATTGATTATACATAATTCCAAAGTAAATAAACTATGACTAAATGTTATTTGCCAGGTAATTAACCTCAGCTCCAATGTTCGAAATACATCGCTCAGCTCCAGAGTGCTGCCAACTAAGCTAGAAACTTGCTTTAGTGGCCAGACACATACACTGCCTCAACTAATGTGCTGTGAAGTTCATTCTGGTTACATCAACTCCCTCGTGACCCCACGCACCTCTCAGAGTGGGCTCACGGAGGGAACCGCAGGCCGGTTCATCTGTCCGAAAGAAGAATGAGTGGTCCGTTTTTGCTGTTGATGCTGGACAGTGTGACCAGGGCATCTGTGACTTACATTTCAGCGTGTTTTAAGAACGTCACTTATTTGAGGCAAGATGCCTAGGTCAGACTTTCCACTTACAGTCTCTTTCCATCTTTTTCTCTTTCCAGCTTCCTTCCTCCCTCCCTTTCCCCCCCCTTATGATTTTCCCCAGTTTGCTGCGAGTTTGATGCTATGTCTGGCAGAAGACTGCATAAATTCATTTTCCACCATCACAAGCTCGCTGAGTGCTTATGCAGGAGTTAATGAGCCATTCATTCAGTGCTGTCTCCAGCAGACCACAACCATCTAGAGCAAATTAGACTTTCGTTCTGCCTCAAGACAACGCAAGGAAAACACAAGACAGAGATTTAGTCTAGGCCTCAGTGGAGTGTTTAAGCAAGCAGGGTTAGCTTGAAAAATATGGGGCAAAATCCCAAAGATTGAGCTTGTTTTTAGGAATGCAGCTGTGATGCAATTTAATGCAATTATTACGCTACTGTGACTTTTAAGGCTTGTTTCAAGAGAGTTATTCTGACATTATTCACTGTAATTTTTAGCTGTAAACTAATTTTTATTATCAAAGCTTATTAATAACATCAAAGCATTTTACAAGGTTGCATTTTGTTATGTTGCATATTCTTAAACATTCACATCTCTAATGAGAAATATAATAAACAAAATTTAGATGTAAGCTGAGATCTTTGAGAACATATGAACAACAAAACTGGAAAAAAAAAAAGAATTCCTTAATCAGAATTTTTCTTGTTTTCCAGTAAATTTTTTCTTTGCAGCCAATAAATGCACCGAGCAGGTCTGTCATCAGGAATCACCCTTAACAGATGAAAGGATAGCACGAGCCTATCGGACATTCAAACTAATGTTTTCTTGAGAATATGAGATTGGTCTGAAGAATGAATGCTGGATCAGATGCATTTAATCACACTTGCTCAGTCAGTCTCTCATAATACTCTACTACACATAATACACTGCTTTTAATACAGTAATACAATAAGCTTTTAATGAAGCAACTCATTGTGCGTGTGTGTGTGTATATATATATTTTGCAGTTTAAGACAACTACCAAGACCACACAACATGCTTGTGTAGAAGTACAGACCTGTATTTTGGAAAAGGCCACTCTAGACAGGCTTCTATGTTTCCTTGCATTCCTGTCGGATATAAGAAGGAATCTGCCTTAATAGTTGTCAATCAAAGTCAAAACTGTCTGCACCAGATGACTGATGCTCATTCTCTCTCTCTCTCTCTCTCTCTCGCTCTCTCACTCTCCGTGTCTTTTGTTTCTGTATATCCAGCTTTTATTCTCTGCCTGACACACTTTTCTTATCTGTGTATCTCATCTCTTTTGTTTTGTCTCTTTGTTTTAATTTGTCTCATTTTTCCACCGTCCCCTCTGTGATCAGATGCTCGGTTAATTAGTTTGAGGGTCCTGCTGTCTAAACTCAATCCAGAGTCAACACAACATTTTTTCTCAGAGACCACACAGAGCAGCATGTTCTCAAGAGTGTCAGTGGGGAACATGTTGCCTCACAATGACTATACACTAAAATTAATACCGAAACGAATCACTCCATACAAAGGATTTTGCAGTATAAAGGAGTGGACTTGATATTTTGAGGTACAAACATACTGCTAGTTTCAAGCTCAAAACTTGTGCAACTTTGTGAGTTCACACAGATGAATGCATCAGCAGAAGGCCATCTACATTTATACCTCAATAATGACTGTCGTCTGATAAAAAACATACCACCTGCCCAGTGAGGTAATACGAAGAAAGCAGGATGCACTATTATTCCTGTGTTGCACATGAGCATTTCAGTTCGATCTTAACCATTTATTTGGTGTGTTTCAGCGCAGATTGTGTTGTGAACCTATCACAATTTAATGCAAATTTTGTAAAATGGATGCTATAAAAGGATGGGGGAGTTAAAAACTATGTTTAACACAACAGCAAACCCACAAGCCAATGTGTGTACCTGAGCACAATGCTTTTGCCCATGTGTGTGTGTGTATACATTTAAGGATCATTTGATATTGTATATAGTGGATTGGATATTTAATTGCATCGTCTAAAACTTAATGTTAATGTAAAAACGAATGTTTTAATAACACTGTTAAATATAATCTAAAACACTAAAACGTTTTCAGCGTTTTATTTTAAACTTACTTAGACAAAATAGTGAATAATTTGATATAGAACACAGTGTGATGCAGTGGAATAAATTTCTGACTTTGGGGTCAATTTCTTATTTTGGAGCATCCGGTCTGGGTTTAACTTGAATTGGATACACTCAAAACCAAGTCTTTTTTTTTTTTCATGTGCCAGTGGAAATGGGGTAAATGATATCAAAAGAAAATCTAGTTCTAGAATGTAAGATCTGTTATATTGGCTGAGATCTCCAGTGGAGTTCATTCTTGATTTGTTCATACTGGATGTGGTTCACGTACAGGTATTTCCTCTGGAATGTCTCCCTGCTGCAACATTAGTAAAATATCTGTTAAGGTTATTTATTAAAACAAAATATGACTTTCCAGTTAATCATTCAGAGCCAGACTGCTCTCTCTCTACATAATCTTAGCCTTGGTCTGCAATCTTAATCTTCATCATAACTTGTGCTGTTCCATCGTTCACCATCTCTTTAGAGTAATTACCGAGCTTGGAGCCCTCTCCCCAGACAGCACGCCAAATACGCATAACCTTTACTCAGTTTATTATATGCAAGTGCGAACTCGTGAAATTCACATTGACTGTATTCTTGATAACGCAAAGCGTGTTTCAATGTTTTGATGAATGAAGTGATGAAAATATGAGGCCTTAGACAGTATTAAGTATTGATTTGATCAGGTTATTCAAGTTACAAGTCTTTGTATAGCAGCATACAACTAGTATAAAAGATTATTTCTTCAACCATTATCTTTAGTTAGTTCAACACTGAACAAATAAATAGTGTGATGGTTAAAAACTGATTCTGTAATTGGAATTGTCATGATTATTATATCATTCTGGCTTACCGTGAAATGATATTTGATCATTAATTGCTTTAAGTATGTCTAACATCTTAAGAGTATTATCAGCCAATTTTTCTTGGTATTTTTTTTTCTTGACAATGAGGCTCAGTTTTCAAAATTGATTATACATAATTCCAAAGTAAATAAACTATGACTAAATGTTATTTGCCAGGTAATTAACCTCAGCTCCAATGTTCGAAATACATCGCTCAGCTCCAGAGTGCTGCCAACTAAGCTAGAAACTTGCTTTAGTGGCCAGACACATACACTGCCTCAACTAATGTGCTGTGAAGTTCATTCTGGTTACATCAACTCCCTCGTGACCCCACGCACCTCTCAGAGTGGGCTCACGGAGGGAACCGCAGGCCGGTTCATCTGTCCGAAAGAAGAATGAGTGGTCCGTTTTTGCTGTTGATGCTGGACAGTGTGACCAGGGCATCTGTGACTTACATTTCAGCGTGTTTTAAGAACGTCACTTATTTGAGGCAAGATGCCTAGGTCAGACTTTCCACTTACAGTCTCTTTCCATCTTTTTCTCTTTCCAGCTTCCTTCCTCCCTCCCTTTCCCCCCCCTTATGATTTTCCCCAGTTTGCTGCGAGTTTGATGCTATGTCTGGCAGAAGACTGCATAAATTCATTTTCCACCATCACAAGCTCGCTGAGTGCTTATGCAGGAGTTAATGAGCCATTCATTCAGTGCTGTCTCCAGCAGACCACAACCATCTAGAGCAAATTAGACTTTCGTTCTGCCTCAAGACAACGCAAGGAAAACACAAGACAGAGATTTAGTCTAGGCCTCAGTGGAGTGTTTAAGCAAGCAGGGTTAGCTTGAAAAATATGGGGCAAAATCCCAAAGATTGAGCTTGTTTTTAGGAATGCAGCTGTGATGCAATTTAATGCAATTATTACGCTACTGTGACTTTTAAGGCTTGTTTCAAGAGAGTTATTCTGACATTATTCACTGTAATTTTTAGCTGTAAACTAATTTTTATTATCAAAGCTTATTAATAACATCAAAGCATTTTACAACGTTGCTATGTTATGTTGCATATTCTTTAACATTCCAGAAACCACATCTCTAATGAGAAATATAACAAACAAAATGTAGATGCAAGCTGAGATCTTTGAGAATATATCAAAACTGCAAAAAAAAAATTTTTTGTATATATTTTTTTTTCCAGTAAAATCAGCCTTAACGTTTTTTTGTTTTTTTTTGTCCCTTGTCATTAGGATAAACCTCACTAAATTGTGTTATATTTATGCTTAAAACAAGAAGACAATTAGTCAATGAGGTAGAAAAATTAGTTTAATTTAAGATCTATGAAAGAATATGATTTTGAAAGGTTTCCTTGAAAACAAGTCTCAATGTTGTAAATTATACAACAATTTACAAAAGGTAAATTATATGTTTTTTTAATAATTTAGATATTTTAATGAGAAACAAAACAAAAAAATGCTATATTTTTGCAGTTTAAAACGACATTAAACGTGTGTTATTACACACAGCATGCATGTGAAGAAGTACAGACATGTATTTTGGAAAAGGCCACTCTAGACAGACTTCTGTGTTTTCTTGTGTTCCTGTCGGATATAGAAAGGAATCCGCTTTAATAGTTGTCAATCAAAGTCAAACCTGTCTGCACCAGATGACTGATGCTCTTTCTTTCTGTCTCTCTCTCTCTCTCTCTCTCTCTCTCTCTCTCTCTCTCTCTCTCTCTCCCTTTCTA
>NW_015554217.1:781440-804468 GCF_001515605.1 Sinocyclocheilus anshuiensis
CTCCCTCCATTTCTTTCTGTATATCTGGCTTTTGTTCTATGCTTGACACACTTTTCTGATCTAATTATCTCTTCTCTCTCTTTTTTTTTTTAAATTTATCTTGTTTTTCCACCGTCCCCTCTGTGATCAGATGCTTGCTTAATTAGTTTGAGGTTCCTGCTGTCTAAACTCCATCCAGAGTCAACACAACTTTTTTTCTCAGAAACCACACAGAGCAGCATGTTCTCAAGAGTGTCACTTCTGCAACTTTGTGTGTTCACACAGATGAATGCATCAGCACAAGGCCATCTACAGTACATTTACACCTCAATAATGACTGTCATCTGATAAAAAAACATAACACCTGCCCAATGAGGTAATACGAAGAAAGCAGGATGCACTATTATTCCTGTTGCACATGATCATTTTTACAGTTCAATCTTAACCATTTATTTGGTGCGTTTCAGCGCAGATTGTGTTGTGATTGTGAATCTGTCACAATTTAATGCAAATTTTGTAAAAAGAATACTATAGAAGGATGTGGGCGTTAAAAACTGTATTTAACACAACAGCAAACCCACAAGCTTACGTGTGTGTAGTGTACCCGAGCACAATACTTTTGCCCATTTTACATGTGAAAGGGCGTTTCTTAAAGTGACAGCAGTCAAAAAATGACTCAAAGGGCCTCTTTGTAAACTTTATTAAGATTTTAAGGTTTGTCCCAAATTGTGCTTTAAACCAGTGGATTTCTATCCTGTAAAAAATATTTTTTTTCCATTATCTATCTTTATATCCTCTTCTAAACATCTAAATATTCAGATTAAAGGCATTGTTTCATCAAATGTTTGCTAGTTTTGGGATATTAGCATGATTTCCTATACAAAGAGTTAGAGACAGTGGGACACTATCTGGTTCTGGGTCTGAACTTTGTGGAATTTGTTATGTGTCTGTAGTTTTGTCATTTGTTTTTGTTTACATATTTGTGTATTTATCTAATACGGCCAAATAAGCTTGAAATGACATGCTTAAAGGGACAGCTGACCCAAAAGGGTAAATGTTGTCATCATTTGCTCATCTTTGTTTTAGGCTTCAAAAAGGTCACAAAAGCACCATAAATGACTCGTTTGCTATATTCAAAGTTTTCTAAAGTGATATGGTAATGTTTTGTAAAGAAACAGAGCAAACTTTGTCATGATTGAAAGTCCTCATTAGTACAGTAGTGATGTCAGAAAGAATGAATTGTTAATTTCAGTCTGACCTTTTCAGTGAATCGGTTGATCCAATTCACAAAATTGATCTGAATGATTCATTCATGAATTAGAGTGATCAGATCCGACTCAATGAACCAGACACAGAAGTTATAAGCTCACTGAAGGGGAAGATTATCAGTCAATAATGATTTTGGTTTGTTTCTTTTATAAAGCTATCATATGACTTCAGAATAATTATAATATAAGGCACAAGTCATATGGACTACTGTAATGGTGCTTTTTCTTTGATTTGTTTCCTAAAAAGAAGAAAAATAAAGACTGACATCTTTATTTAACCTAAATCTGTTAAAGTTATTTAATTTTAGTTATATAATTCATATACATATCATTTAGTTATATAATTTCATATACATAATTTGATTTAATAATAACCCAATTTGAAGCAAAAACAGAATGTTCTGACTAGCTTTGTGAAATTATACTACATGCCTGAACGAAACAGCAAAAGCTCTGAATGAGACGCAGATTCACTCTCTGACAGCAAGAGGCGCTCATGGAACATCAGATACAGCGTTTCCTTGGTTACCGCTGTAAACAAAGCAGCGCTGCGCTGAAACACTGCTTTAATACGAACTAAAGAGACGAGATGAAAAAAAAAAATACCACGTAAACTTTTCTGAAGACAGTCAGTTCCCCTCAGAAACACATTCATATAAACCCCCAAATCAATATTGAGGATTTTCTTCCAATAGTTTGTGCATCATGAACAGTGAGTGATCTGCCTGCTACAGTATTTTTCGCTTTGCATCCGTTGTCCTGACATTTTATCCTACCCGTCAGATTGTCCTACCAGTGTTTACTGCGCATGCGCACATCCATATTGCGTCTTGCATCAATATTGCGCCTTTTTCTCATGCTGAACAACAATATTTAATAGATTTGCATTACTGTAAGGGTAGGTTTAGAGTTGGGGTAGGTGTAGACATTCATAAACCATAATTTTACAGGTAGCATTTTTCGTTGTCGAATTGTACTACCCACTGTTTTAATGGGACGTAGCAAAATCTGACGGGGAAGCACAAATCGACAGAACACCATCTTCAGCGTCTCTGGCCTGTGTTAACGTGCGTTTATAGACTTCATATTTTCACTTAAATTATATTTTGGAAAATGATTGCATTGCAACACAGTTTATGCAAGTCCAGAACAGAGACGAGTTGCTTGCAATAAGACAAAAAATGGCCGGTTGCCGATCGCGCAAGTTCCAGCGGAAGCTCCTTAAGTTCGTCCATCCTACACACGTGACTGACCACTGGCTCGCACCAACAGGAGGAGGAGGAGGCTCGTGTTACTCTCTGCACTGCACTAAAACAAGTGAAATTTTCAAATCGCGGTATACCTTGAAACCGGTAATCAGCCCATGCCTAATCAGAAATAGTTGACCTCTGGGCACTTTGGTTTGGATTTAATATAATCTAGCAAATATCAACCTGGCAGACATTAGTAGCCCCATTTCCTCTTTTATACACACTATCACCTTCCTCTGTCCGTGTAAGGAACGCTCTCATGCCGGTGTATATACATTGTCTTGTATGTATTATGAAGTATTACTTAATTAAACTTATGCATGAATCAAACGGCAGACTTGCAAAAGCCTTATGCATGACTCACCAAGAAGCATTTGATTTATCGGGTGAGATGGTTGACATTTAGGGCTTTTAAGTGTTTAATATTATGGGGTGTACCTATTCTTTCTCACATACAAATTGTTAATAATCCAAATGCGTGTAAACGCACTGCAGCATTCAGCCTGTAATGATTTCTGAGTGCTGGCCTTGTACGGAGAACAGCCTGTGGGACCATGACTGTGAGAAAGCTAACAGAGCTGGTTCCATATTTTTATGTGCCGTTTATTTAGGGCTGTCAACAGTCTGTCATTCTGACAACCGCATTCAAGGGAAGGAGAATAAATTCAACGGGAGAAATGCCTGAAAAGATTCAATGTTTGTGGAAGTAACCGTGTCAAAGACACACTTTGATCGTATTTGTTTGTGTAGGTGTGACTGTTGAGTTTGTGTACAATTATAAAAATGCTATTATTTTTGGACTGTTCAACGTGATGATTTCTGTCAGAGAAAATTACATTTGACATTTCTTGCATTGCCGAACAGCAGATGTTGTGAGTGTTTTTTTATTTTATTTATTTATTTTTTTTATGATTTCCTGCTAGCATTAATCAGTGCATCCACTTTAGAGTGTCTTTGAAATCATAATTTACAAACCCACAAAACAAGTATGTAAGGACAAAAGATTGTGTGCGGTTGGATTTTTTCCCCGTTATTATTAATAAAGACAAATAATACGAATAAAGATCAGATTAAGAGACAGCTTAATTTTAATGTAAAATTCTAAAAGTAATAAAATGAGTTTCATTTATGCACAGAAAGAAATAAAAAATAAATTGGAAAATTAATGTTTAAATAAATATTACAGAAATATATCAATATTATGGAAAAAATCTTTAAATCTTTAAAAAAATATTTAAAATGATTGCATTTAAAAAGTTTGAGCACACTCTAAAAAGCCAGAAAAAATAGGATCCAGTGTACTTTGTTAATATAAAGGATGTATATATTTTTCAAAAGGGTTTGCTCTGTATTGCACATTGTATTGTGTTGTGTTTTAGGGTTAAAGAAAATGTCCATAAGCTTTATGAAAAAAGTACTAGCAGAACATTACTAGTACCTCAGTTTTTCTAAATGTATTTTTTCTTACAGTGCAGTTGATTAATTTAAAAAATTGTATTTGCATTATATTATATCCAATAAATTAATAAAATGAATCAGAGTGTATTTCATGTATCCATATATGCTAAAAACTCACAAATAAAGACGAAACATTTTTGAAGCAGTAATTTTTTCACTTTAAGTTGCACAAACCCGATAAATTGATAGCTCTAGTTAAACTCAATAATTATTTTTATTTAATATAAAGCAAAAGCAAGACTGTGCAATAGTTTTTGTATTGAATAATATGAGCATATTGTAATGGAAAATATGAAAATGTATTCACCCAATTCAACAGGCCGCTGAAAGTAGGCACACATCGTTGTCTCTGTGTTTCCTCTCGTCTCTCATAAGGAGAAATCTCTGTCTGATTTATTCGGTCTGAAACACACAGTGACACTTATATCATCTGTCTTATTACTATGGTCCCTGCAGTAGCAGAAACATAAACACAGCGAGGCAGGAGATGGCTGTATACACCTCTGCCTGCGGTGAACAGCACTGTCAGATGCAGGAAACGTTCTCGAGAAAACCTATCTACACTCGGGTGAGCTTGGCTTTCAAGGGAACATCTCAAGGGGCTCTTGCGCTAAAATTGACTGATGACTGAAAATAGGACTTTTTAAAAAAAATAAACTTTAAGTCTAGGGAAAATTCGTATAAGGTCATCATCAGCTAGTTGTAGGTGACATGTTTATAGACTGAGGTGACCCCAAGTTGTGTGAAGCTGTTTATATGTGCTTAGACTCATTCTCATGAGACCGTAGACAGCTTGTACTCTTAACTACAGGAGCTTCAGTTCTCATCTGGCAGGCTTTTCCTATTTTCCATTCCAAGACTGAAGACTCATGACCTACTAGTGTCTTCTCCCTGCCCTATTAGTCAAATGCCACTCACATATAAACGGCCTGTCCTTTAGCATTACCACAATCTCAGTCACAGTGGATAGGAGGTCCTGATTATTATCCAGATAGCTGGACACAGCAGTGTAGTTATTGTTAACTAAAACAAATATTTTTAATGAAAAAAAGGTGAAATAAAATATATTTATAAAGTGTAATACATCATTAAAATCTGTGAAGGGTCTACTTTTACTTGTGTACGCTCACAATATCAACAAAAGATTGATTTTGTAAAATAAAGAAAATATTCTCAGTCTCAGTCTCCGCAAACTTCTTTCTGAAACGTGTCACTAAAATGAACCAAAACTCAACATCTGAGCTCATTATCTGTAATGTCATGATGCCCACGCGCAGCTCGCGCTATACAGTAATCATCCACATGAGACGCGCAAGCCTGTAAATGCCCACATCACTTCCGTAAACAGAAGCATGATTCATTTTTAGCATTCAAATATGCACTGTATGTTCATCAATACTGTTTTCAAATGTTATCAGGACCATTTTCAATTTATTAAAGGGGTCATAGGATGCTACATGCACTTTTACAAGTTGTTGGAAACTGAAATGTGTGTTGGCAGTGTGTGTACACAACCACCCTATAATGATAAAAATCCACCTAGTGTTTTTTTTTAAATCCCCTTTTTTCTGTCTTTAATGCTCACACATTTAAACACAGTTAAGCCAGCATGCACATATACCCTACACTCAGCAAGCAATGTTGTATATAAAACACTGTATAGGCACATTTAAAGATACATTTTTCATTGTTAGGCAGGTTTATATTAAAAATTAAGTTTTAGAAATGTATTAATTCTTTAAGTTGCTGTTTTCATACCTTTTGTAATATTTTTCAGTCAATATTAAATGACTGAAAGAACTACAATTTTCACTTTGTAGTGTATTTTTTTTTAGGTTTGATATGTTTTCAAAGTAACTTAAAAGTAAAGTAATTAGTAATCTGATTACTTTTTTACATGCAGTAATTAGTAATGTAATCAAATGACAATTTTCAAGTAGTAATCAGTAATTTGTAATCAATTACTTTTTTGAGTAACTTACCCAACACTGATCATATTGGTAATTATTTAAGTAACTCAAAAGCAGGCATATATATATGATTTGTTTTTAGTGGTGCTTAAGTCAACTTGAATAATCTCGCCTAATACAGTAAAATCCTCTGCGTCAACCTTGCATTACCCAAAATCATATTAAGTCACTACTGACATTGTCAGAATCAACTTTTATGTTATTTTTTAGGGTTTAGAAAGCTGGGATCCATTTGAGAATGTCTTCTTCACAAGGTGAATTAATTTTCACCAAAATCGCCTCATTTGAGCTTAATTGAAGGTTTGTTGCATAATGATTTAAATGTGGATGTGATTGTAGTTTAAAAAGAAAGTTTTACATACTTAAATTGAAATTGTAGAATTAAACCATAATTTAATAAATATTTTAATCCTCAAATGGCACTGATTTTTTAAAATTTTGTTTTAAATATGTATTGTCACTTAAAAAATGAAGACATTTTCTTATCGCATACATGCAGCAGTCGATGTAGGATGACATTTTCCTTTAGCCACTGAAGTTTGGATGGGAATCTGATCCTAGATTAGCAGTGACGGGCAGCATTACCCTGGAGCAGCAGAATTCCCAATCATCTTCAATATTCATATATACACACGTCATGCCCGCCAGAAGAAGGCAAAGGTTTCCCTAGCCTTACTGTGCTGTGCTTATGCCAGTTGACCAAACAAGGAAGACTTCTGGCCCCTTTTCTCGTCCATCACTGGAACATGCATGTCAACAATAGCTGTTTTTTAACACAAGTGTGTGCCAGAGCCCACTTAATGCATGTACTAATGCCTGAAGCTTCACATTTGAGCCACATGTACTAAACCTGTTGTCTCATACAGGTCTAGTGAGTTGCATTTTCTCTCATCCATGATGCTTTAAAGATGATGCTGATTTTATTTTGAATGTATACTATAGCTGGCCCTCGTATAAAGAAGTGTCATAGTTTTATAGACCAGAACTACTTTGTGTCTGTTATGATAAAGCATTGCTCAGATTCCACCATGATTGTTGTGTCAATTAGTCATGAATGGCACTTTGAACATACGACTTCACCCGTGATGTGAGCCATGTTTCGTTTGGCACAGACTCTGGGTTGTGAAAGGGTCAGTTGAATGAGCCTTGACAACCAAAAAAGGCCAGAGACATGTCCACATTAAACTAAAAGGTGAACAAGTAATAAATCAACAAGTAATAAAAAAGGTGAACAAGTAATAAAAATTTGGCACACACAGTCTAAGGACACATTCATAATGTGTTTTTGAGCTTGATTTGGTTTCAAACAAATGAATTAGTATGGCAGACTTGTAGGTTCGGGTAACATTTTGCAATTAGTAAATGTTCTTTGTAGTCAGCAAGTTTTGTCATTTAGATGAATTAACTGATTATGAATTCCAGGTTCCTACAACATTCCTGAGATCTCAGCAGTTTCAGTGTCCTAACCAGCTGTGATAAGATGAGCAGTTTTCCCATACTAAAACCGAAAATACTGTGGACTGCAGCAAAATCATAACCAATCAGAGCAGTGTGTGGACGAGTCCTTTTATGGTTTTCCTTGTGGAACTTAAGGGATTTGTCATATAATATCCAATGTTTTCACAGTAAATTTCACCTCATACATTTTTTATGTTCAATATAAATGAGGTATGGGACTTTAGCCCGCTGACTTTTGGTGTAGATGGTAAAGATTAACAAGCTTTTAGCACTTTTTAGGACATGTGGTAAATGTTTAAAGATTCTACATGGTTCTTCAACCATGGATTTTTAATAAAGAACCTTTATTTTTATTTAGGACAAAACCAGCAAAAATTAAAAATAAATAAATACGCAAATAAATACATACATAAATCCACGTTTCCTGCATGAACAAACAAATACATAAATATGCAAATAAATACATGAATAAATACATAAATCCACATATTCCTGCATAAATAAATATATACATAATTAAATGTGTGAGGAAATAAATAAATAAATATTAAATGAATGTTAGGAAAAATAGAAAAATGTTAAAGGAAATGCCAAACTGAAAGTTAACTTTTTTTCTTTTAGGTGTTTATTTATTTTTAATCATAGTTCTGTATTTATTTTTCCTTAGCCCAGCATGCTAATGAGAGGGCGTCAATCAAACCTCAGTAGGTGGGATTTATGACAGCATTGGCTGATCATTGTAAAAGTTCTGCACTTGACTATTTTCCTGCGCATTGACATTAGGAAAGATGGATGAAGGCATGCTAACAATTGCTAGACTGCAGCTTCATTTGACATGGTTGTAGATCTGTTTATGGGTTACATGCGCTTTGTTTCTTTCAAATGGTATGAGAACAGGTGAGATTTGTCCCATATGAGGGTTCATGGATGTATGTTTGAACCCTGTCAATTACCTTTTACCTTAAACACAAAAAAAACAAGTTTCTGTAAAATTAATGCTATTTACATTACAAACAGATGCTTCTTAATTGAGAGGCTCACAATATAAAACACACCATCTCATCTCTCACTTGACTTTAGACCATTAAAATTTATGCTTTGTCTTGTAGTGCAACAAGGACACAGGACACTCTAAATAATGAGGTGAATTTCAAATAAATCTGCTCTCCTACAAGTGTCACATATACTCGCTTCGTTTTGTTTGCTCGCTGGCTCAGTTTGTGGTGTCATGCTCAGTTTGTTGGGTTCCATGTTATAGCAGATTTTTTTCATGTCTGACATGAACAGAAATTGTGTGTCCTAAGTAATTTGTTAAACACCCTGTTGCATCCCAGGTTTGTCTCATGAAAAAGTGTGAGTATAATCTGTGTTCAGATGGAAGGATGAAATAAATTCTGTCGTGCCTTGATCAACTCGTTTGTTTCTTCTTGCTCATAACTCAGTAAAAGTCTCTACATTCTCAGATGCTGCGGATTGTACACATACCAAAGAGTGGTTAACAGAGGTTAAGGAATATTGTGCAATATTTGTTGACTTAAAATTGTCAGTCTATTTAAAATTTTAAACAAAATATTCACATTATATGCAAATTAACTAATAAGCAGTCAGCCGTCATCATCGCAAAATAAACCCTGACAGGATGCCCATGTGCTGCTCAACAAATAAATAACTACACGACATACTGATTTAAGTGAAAATTATTTTAGATTTTTAACGGCGTATTATCTGTTGTTCAGCTAAGAAAGGAAATCTGTTTTAAGTATTGGTCTAGCAACAAGATGAAAATGAAAACGAAGTCTTTTGCGATTTCAATACAATACAATTTCATTTGCGTTTGTATGAAACAAAGAGCAATTAGCAGTGTGATTTAAAAACCCTAATTTATATAACCGAGTAACATGGTCATAGAGTCAGTGAATTGTTTTTATTCCTATGAATCATATGAGTGGGCCAATTTACTAGAATGTATCCAACTCTCCAATGCTACATTTGAGAGAGAGGCTTACTATAGGTTGAACGATTCACAAGTACGAATTGGACTTTGCAACGGCCAATTTGAGAGAGAATCATTCAGAACTTGGAACATTCCAATGTCATATTTGAGAGAGAGAGAGAGAGAAGACCATTTAGGATGAACTGAAATGCTAGAATAAATCGGACTTTCCAATGAGAAGAAAAGAGGATAGAGTTTGTTATTATTCTCTCGATATTAACAACAAGATCCGTTTAATATCGTGAGCACTACACTCCTACTCTTTGGAAATAGTTGCGCGTTTCTGGAATATCTAAACTACACCTGTCACACTACAGGGCAATGTAGGTAAGTTAGTAAGTCTACTATTCACTTCCCAACAGCACTATTTCAGTCAGCACTGTTTTTGCATTGTTGGTCTAAGAACACACGTGTTTTTACAGCATTTGACTGTTGCATCGCTTTTCTTGACTGTGGATTTGCAATAAAATATCAAAGTGGTATTTAATGATAGGACGTTTCCGTATTCTTCTTTTGTGTTCTATGCTTACAGCTTGTGTAAGTCATGTTAAATATAAAAAAGTTAACAAGACAAAGTTCTAACAAGTCAACAAGTTCCTTTGTCTTCACAGGTTTACAATGTTTTGCCGCTTATGCTGCTACAAAACGGAAAGGATAGCAATTCATTATTTCTAGCACATAATCAATTCAGTTTGCGGGCATTATAAAGGCAGCTGTATGAATGTGACTCAGTATGGTAAGACTATCCCGCACACGTTTTACCACAGTGGATGCTTCTGTCATTATGGAGGAACTGTCTTTGGGTTGTGTAAATTATTTCCAGTGGTTCTTTTTCAGCGTTGTGGTGGTCTATTGTTTGGCTCAGAGAGGGTCTTAAACAAGAGGGAGATCCTCATACATTTTGCATGCTAGAGACTTGATAACTGATATATTCTTTCTCTGCCTCTTTCTGTTTTCCCTCATTCTTGATCTTTATTATTTGAAACTAGGGATGTAACGATTAACCGCGAGCCAGTTGAAAATCGATTCAAATATGTGACGATTCAAATCGGTTGTAATACAGTGTATATGGCGGTATTTTTCATTTTGCACTGCATTGCGTTGCGTTTTAGGGTTAATGGAAAACTTATGAAAATTAACCATGGTACGTATTTCCGCAATGGAAAATTAATGGATAATGTCCTGGCAGAAAATTATCAGTACATTTTACTAATTTTTTTCAGTATGTGCTACAGTTACACAAATATCTTTAAATGTAAAATTTACCTAATGCCTTGATGAATGAATCCATAAAACTTTTAATTCTAAGAGGACTAGGTATTGTAAATCATTAAGTGCTTTGCAGCTTTCCGGCCTATTCAAAGCAGGTAACACTATTTACATGTAGTAATGATAAGTCAAAGAAATGCTGTAACTTAATACTGGTCTTCAAATCATTGTTATGCATTTCATTTATAATTTGTCTTAAATCTCATTTTGTTAAAAAAAAAATTGTGACTCGAATCGTGAAATCAAAATCGTCAATCGAATTGTGAGTTGAGTGAATCGTTACATCCCTATTTGAAACCATTTCATTATTTCTCATTAATACCTCTGTTATCTTATTCTTTAGGGCCATTGTGCTTTGTTAAATTGCTTTCTGAAAGAATGGCCTAGGAAAGTTGTAATTGTCTCAAAACAATAATAATAATTATCCTATCTGTCTGTCTGTCTATTATAAATTGAATGTTATCACAATTCAGGCATGCATAGGCAATTGGGTTTTTTATGTTGCTTATATCAATGAGCTGTTTAGATAAGTGTGAGTTAATGAATTTCCTTTAATAAAGACTCATTCCCACATCCCTTCACTTTTAATGAGTAACAAATGATACGTATACCACCTAAAATGGAGCAATATTTGTCTGATATTGAGGTGCATATTAAATTTCTCTCTTATCACATCACTTTATCACACCTCACTGTAAGATCGAATGAGTTTGTATGTATATTCATTTTTTACCAAAATCGTGCTGGACTTCCTACTGCGAGCTGCTCTCAGAATTGCTCCACATTTGCTGAATGATGATTTAACAGTCTACATTACTACATAATCTGCCCACATATTAACATAACACATTATAGTGTTTGAGGCTTAGGAATTTTTACCACATTTTAATATCCAAAGTAATGTGATTCAGTGCCTTTATGTGATATTGAGCTATTTTAATGCAAGGTCAGAAGTTACAACATATAAAATTCTTAGTAAGCTCATATTAAACAATCCCCTTTGCACCTGATGTTAGCAGTCTCTGATTTGAGACCAGCAGGTTTTAGGAATTGATATGTAGATTTTTATTTATTTATTTTAACAAGGAACTACCTTTTTTGGTGGAAACAATGATTTAAGACTGGGAACTGTGGCATCAGTGAATCTAATGTGCCATGCAGTGTTGCTACTCGTTAGGTGATTTAAAGGGGGAATTTGCTGCTATCAAAATGGGCTTTTAATAAAGCTTAGCTGTTTATGAAGTAGAAGCATGAACATACTTTTAAAATCATTGCTATATGATCAGAAAAAAAAGAAATAAAGAAAAAAGGCTGTGGCGTTCCTTTTTGCCAAAAACTCCAACGCCCATAATGCACCTTTGATTTTTGCACCACCCCTTTGTCAATCTGTCTGTCCATGGGTGGTAATACAAAAATGCTAGTTCTATCCTACAGTTTTGACAAAAATGTGTTCACTCAGTGTAATTTTGCTGACAAATAAATGGATATCTAGGTGCAGGTAACACTGAGAAAGCGTACACATTGTTCATTTACATATTACTGACTTTATAACAATACAAAGCTGGTTGAAAATTGGCAAACTTAAGCTTTAAGTATCATTTAATTGTGGCCAATAGAGGCTAATCTATTAAGGATAGGATATACAGTATAGGATACTAATATCTTGGATATTTAGCTTACAACTAAGTTTCTAAAAAAAAAATTAAAAAAAAAAATTAAATATCTTTCAAGATTTAATGCCATGGAGCAAACTTTGGCGAATTCCATTGTATCAGCCTGGTAACTTGCAAAGAACTGCAAAGTGATCATATTTTCCCGAAAATTGTGTAAGAGCCAGCCAATCAGATCGAAATGTGTGATTTTAGTCAGATAATGCTGTTTTTGCATGCAGGATATATGCATCAGACATTTAGTGAACGGTCTGTAGGCATGCCGTCTAATGGCTGCGACTAGGATCACAGTGAATTTAAGAGTAACATCACTGCTCTTAGTGGCCTATTGAAACAACAGACATGGTTTTTGTGTATTCAGGGCACTGTCACATGAAGGCAGATGGTTTGGAAATCTTTCAAGATGCTTTGAGACACTTTATCCCTCGACTCGTTCTTTAGCTTCAGTGGATCTAGGATCATATCCAACAGCAGCCCATGACATACTTGTTTATAAGCTTTGGATGGAGCAAGTTATTTCAGATGTCTTGAAGTTTTGAATTGTTGTCAAGTGTTCAGCCAGTGGCACCTAAAATTACATTTGTGACATTTTTTACAGATCAAAGTTGAATTATTCATTTGTTGATGGGAATGTCTGAATGCAGATTGCAGAGTGCTACTTTAGACCGGGGATCAAGCAGGTCTGACTGCAAATTTGTTTATGTGCCTGCAGGTCCGGGGCAGCATGAACCTGACTGATGCCCTGTCTCCATGCCAACCTAAGCCTCATGTCGAGATAAACCTAAACCCTCCTGTCAGAAGGTGACCTCTCTGCCCCAATCCAAACTCTACAGGGTAAGTGACCAGAATTAATTCCCATACACAGTACTGTTGAAAGGTAGTTTTTGTTCCCTCCTTTATTTTTAAGCTCAGTTTTTGCTTGCCGCAGTTTATTCTTCGGTCATGAAATTGCAGCATATGTGAGTCTTATAAAATGGCAGAGAAATGAATTTGATAGGGAATAATGATTACGAAAATAACTCATTCTGATGCCTGAGTTCAGACAACTCATTTTGTGCTGATTATTACTGAAAGGCCATTAAAGGTCATGTACGTTCGATTGATGGAAATGTCAGTGAGGGAGACTTTTTGTAGAATAATTTAATCTTCATGTTCTTTAAATCTCACTTTGATTCCCACTGTGTTTCTTCCCATGTATTTTTATGTAAAGAAAGGCATTGTTTTGTCATATTTTCTCATAATAAGGCCTTTTATCATAAGTGTCTTCGTAAAGTGGACAAAGTATTTGGACTACAAAAATGACTGTAAAATGAAGTAATTTCACCTGGTTGTATTATATATTTTTTTTCTATGTAATGCAATATTTATTTTATAGATGGTAAAAATTATTCAGCCAACAAATCTTTCAAAAAGTTTGTTATAAAATGTACTTAAATGGTAAAAAAAAGTTGAGGGAAAATTTATACAGGATGGTTCAAGAGTTTGAGGTCAGTAAGATGTTTTTGACACATTAAATTTTTTATTATTATTAGATATTAAAATGCAATTTAATCCCTCTAATGTGTTGATTTGGTGCTCAGGAAACATTTCTTATTATTATCAATGTTTAAAACAGTTGCTTATTATTTGTGTGGAAACCTTGATACATTTAATGCATGAAATGTGATAGATTCTGAATATTTTGATGAATAGAAAGTTAAAAGGAACAGCATTTATTTGAAATGGAAATCTTCTGTGACATTATAAATGTCTTTCACTTTTGATCAGTTTAATGAGTCCTTGCCATATAAAATCATTATTTTCTTTCAACAACAACAAAAAAAAGAATAAATGGATTTAAAAAAAAAATCATACTGACCTCAAACTTTTGAACACTAGTGTGCATTTGTCGAAATTATTGAGGTGTATAAATATTCTTTGGGGCCACTGTACCCTCTCTTTGTGTCCGTACCTGGTTCTGAGGTGCTCAGGAAAAGCATACGGTAACAACAATGTGTTTTGTGTTCAAATCGAAAGTAGAGACAGTCTCCGTCAGACAGGTCTTTCTCTCTGCCTCTCTGCGTGGGTGTGCTGGTTAGCAGCTTGACACTGAAATCATTGGAGCTTAATTATGGTGCTGTGAATATTGAAATGAAATATTTCGATCACTCACCGTAATCATTGAACATGAACATCAAATTCGACTCCTCATTAACACCATCCGAGGTGCATGCCTTTACATAGAGTGGCATATGTGTGTTTGTGTGCTGAATAGATGAGATTTTTGATGGATATGGATTACTCATCATTATTGCTTCCTAAAAAGTACAGTGGTGGTAGCATGGTACAGTAATTACAGTATTTGATGTCATTACAAGATTACCATATTCATATACATTGGTATTTACTACTTCAAGACACTTAAAATAAATATTACAACAGTTCATGTTCAAAAAAAAGTTCCTGTTTTTCCCTGATCAGCTTTTAGATGTTTAGGCAACATGATTAGGGCATAAAATAACAGTTTCTCAACATCTCTAACCCTCTTCTGGTGACCCACTGAAAGATTCAGCCAGATTATTTTGCTAATTTGATTAGATCCAAATCAGTTCTAGAGAGGCTGTGTTATGTACACATTTGATTTGGATGAATTGCTTATTTATGAATTTAAATGACCAGCACAGTCTGTGTATTCACAGACAAATCAGGAGTCTGTCAAAATGCATTCAGTGTAGTGTCACTCAAACAGAAATGACATACAAGTGTGACCGGGGATTTAAATTTACCACCAGGAACACATTGAGGGGTTCTATTTACTTTAAGTTTATTCAGTTATTGGTATAAGGAAAACAATTTACTATCAAAAGTGTCTTCTCACTTTAATTGACAAGAAGGTTCACAAAATGAACAGGAAAAGATGAAAAGTAGCAAAACAAAATTTGGATAGAGCTTTCACAGAGCAGGTGATATCAATTAAACCTCCTCACAGCTCTACATTACTCAGAATGCAATTTTCAAAATGCAAAAAAAACAAATACAAAAATCTCAGTGCAAAAAGATGGAAAATCAAAAATACGAGTAATGTAACACGATATCACAATGTTACCATACAATACTGCAGTGGGAATACTGTACAAAGAGAACAGCAACATAAGTACATTTTTATATTACCCACTTACACATCATTTGAGGGAAATGAGAGAAAATAACACTCACATCAGAATGCGCTCCTATATAACACCTCACGTTCACTCAACAAGGGCTGAAATCCTCAACATTGTTGTACACTGTCTAGATGTTCACATAAAGAACAAATCACATGAAAAACACAAAAACCATCTACAAAAGAAAGTGTATAATAGTTCGTGAAACACTAAATGAACAGGCATACACCACATGGTGTGACGTCATATCATCGCGGACATTCTACACGACATAACTTTTTAAATATGACAGTTCGCCGAATTAATACAACAAAATATACATCCACAATTGGTATTTATCCAAAATATAATAATAAAACATTGTATTTACCCATGGATGATCACAAAAACTACACAATTTCCCAATAGTGCGTGTCTCGCTGCACGTCTCACCCAAATGTCCGAGGGTGAGAGCGCATGCGTACTGTCTCATACGCAACACACACAGTGCCACCTGCTGACGACTCCAGCAAAATACAGGCAACCACTGTTTTTCATGTCTTTATGATTCACTGAACATAGTAAAGGACAATAAAATAATAGGTTTTTTACATGCAAGGAGAGAAACAAATTTTAAGGTTATTTACCACCCGGTTACACAAGTAATGCAGAAAATAAATATTTATTTATAAGCAGTGAGGTCAGGCCACTTCTGTAGAAAATAGTCAGACTGTTGTCCGTGGTTTTAGGTAGGGCTGAGTGATATATTTGAATGTTTCTGATGGAGTCATTATTATTTTGTTTTGTAGATAATATAAAGGTAACCAACATCATAAACATTGCAGTGGTTTTAATATATCCTTTTTAGCCATGACGTTTCTGTGCCAGTGGGTCAGTGTTCTGTTATTTCAGTGTTTTAAGAGATAGAATATATTAATAGCATTTCTGATTTAAATGTCAAGAACAAAAAATAGAGCTGGGAAGTTTATTTTTAATTTTTTTAAATTTTTGAAAAATGACAGAAAAGACTTTTTAAAAAATCTATTAAAAAATGCTGTTCTTTTAAACGTTCAACATTAATTACAGATATTTCAAATTGTAATAATGTTTCACAGTATTACTGTTTTTACTGTGTTTTTGATTGACTAAATAGAGCCTTGGTAAGCATAAGAGACTTCTTTCATATATATTCTTATATATATAGGGCTGCACAATTAATCAAATTTCGAATGGCAATTACAATTACGGATGCAAGTCACGTAAAGATTGCTTTCAGTTTATGTTAATACTATCTCCAACCAGGAGAGGTCGCTATTTCCAGCCACTCCCCTATTAATTTCAGCGTAGTAGGACGTGCACTCTAATGTAAACATTCATTAACATTAGCAAATAATAAATGAAAAACTGACAAAAGCTTTTTGCCAAATGCATGACAGAAATGTTTGCACTGGACTGTTCTTATTAGGGTTTCTGCGGGTCCTTAAAACGTCTTCAGTTAAATTGTTTACATTTAAGGCCATGCAAACTCTTAAATGGTACAAAAAGTCTAAATTATAAGAGGTCTTTGGGGACGGAAAGACAAGAATTGCTATATGGATTAATATGACGATTAAACTTCAAAAGGCTGAACATCTAACTGACCAAACCATTTACGTTTTTTAAACAAGACTTTTAGACGAGCCAGCATACATTTGTCTTTCAAACTTTTCAATCAAGTTATTACAGTTTTTCTTATTTTTTTTTCAACTGCTTACATACATTTTCAAAACTTTGCCTCTTTATTCAAAACTTTACACACAAATCCAAGAATTGTACACACAAAATGCAAAATGCCTCACATCTCTTGCAAAATGAAGCACTGCATTTAGGATATCACAAACACATCTCAAAAGCAAACATTTGCAAACACCTTTGCCATAATATTAATTCCTGTTAGATTTTTGTGTGTTACATAGAGAATTGTGTGTTGTGTTTTGCAAAAAGTGTTTTATGAAGTCAATGGCCGAGAATTAGTGTATGGTTTTGCAGATTTGGTGTGTGGTTCTGGTGTTTGAGTGTCAGGCTTCAGAAATTGTGTGACAAGTAAAGATTTTGTGTGTAAGCAGTTGGAAATAAAACTGTAAATGCTTACACACAATTCAAATACACAGATGACTTCCCTGCCCAGTGAACACTGAGATCAATAACACCTGTAACAAAAAACTCTTACTAGGATTCAGGAATTATTTTTGCAGCTCAATGTCTATTACAGTCGGCTATACATAAATTAAATTAGAGATACAGCTGTATAATTGAGCAATGAACTTTTGGGGAAAAAACTGTTTCATTTTACTACTGTAAAGTAATCTTGCAGTAGATGAAAAGCACTAGAAAAGTTCAAATACCAAAGAACTGTATGTAGTGAAATTTCCATTATGTACTGGTACTGTAGGCTACTGTAATTATACTGTATGTGTACACTCTAAAAAATGCTGGGTTGTTTCAACCCAATGTTGGGTCAAATATGGACTAACCCAACTGAAAAAAGTAAATTTAGCATCCTCTGCACATTTGGCCAAATTTCATACCGTATGCAGTACTATAGCAGTTTCTTGGTCTCCTGACACACTAGCTATATCCCTAGGCAGTCATTTTTCAGTTCTGCAAAAATGTAGTACACATAAAAAATGATTACAAATAAAATTTGACAGTCACATGCTTGAAGGTGTACAACATGTGCTACAGTTTACTGTACATATAGAATAGTGAAATTTCCATTATCTAATGTACTGGTATACTCATTGTTAAACTTTTTGAGAAATGTGTCTTTGTTTTGAAAACTGAATTAATAGTTTGGGGATAAAAGTGGCAACTAAAATCAGTTATATTAACAATGGAAAAAACTGCAATACGACTAGATTATTAGCTAACTCTGCTATTAGTTTCTGTGATCGGCATCTTCTTATTTATTTCATGTTATTGTTAAGGCTTATATCCATGATGAAAGTGGAGCGAGCGGTCGGAGAATTGGATCACCAAAAAATTACGCGATTAATCTCAGACATATCCGGACGGGATTAGATTTCTCAGAGGACTTCTGAGTTACCTGAAAAGCAGTAATTATCTGATTCACGAACAAATGTAAAAACAATTCGTTAGTGAACTGGCTTTGTGGTTTTGACTCAAAAAGATCCGGTTCATAAGAGTCATTTGTTGATGAAGCCGACTACACTGGTACGCTGCGTGTGCGTGCAACCATCGTGCACAGTTTATTAAAAGACGTGTTTTTGCCATTATTTTGCGTTACTCTGTCATCGCCGCGGCTGAAAAGTAGCACATGAAAAACTGCTTAAATTTATATTTTATTCTGTGATAATTATGGGGTGGCACAGCTTTTTCTTAGGGTGGCAGTTGCCACCCCGGTAGATCCGCCCCTGCCCAGCATTGTTTCTCATATCTGAAATGAAGCTCTTCCATTTGAGCACGATCTCATTTGATATACACAGACCTCCCCCGCACCTGTCTGGATTCTCCAGGTGTGTGTGCTGGTTCATCCACTATCAGGATTAATTAACACTCTGAAAGGGGAAGACTGGAGGGAGGTAGAGATTGTCCAGTGCAGAGAGGAAAAGATGGATTGCGATGAGGGGAGAAGTGCAATAGAGCAAAAAAGAAAGAGGACGGTGAGCCGTTGATGGGCGAACAAGTCTGCGATGGGATTTAATTGGCTGCTTATACAGGCTGCAGGGTATTGTACCTGCCTGTCACACTATCACACTCACCATAGAGTACAGTTTAAGTGTGTGAGGCTGCATATATGTGAGTTTGAACATGCTATCGACAAATGTGACATACTCACCCTCATGTTGTTCCAAACCTGTATGACTTTCTTTTTTTGTTAAATGCTGCTTTTTTTGTATTATTTATATACATTTATATTTATATTATATACATTTATATTTAGTTAACAGTAGGGTTGGGTATCGTTTGAATTTGATCAATTCCGATTCTGCTTATTGATTCCGATTCTTTTCGATTCCAATGTGATTAAATAATGATATCAAACATTTATCCTGTGTCTCTTTTTTGCAAACCATTTATTGGAGCTGAATACCATGAACAAAAATCAACAGGCTACATAAAAACTGGACTCTTTAAGAGCTGTTTGTGTGCTGGATAAATTGAGTTTTTTTTCCCCAATGGAAGTTGTGGTTCTCTCATGATTCTGAAGAAAAAAACATTAGACAACTAAACAAAATCACATGTAATTGATGAATTAATGATTAAATGACTCACTCAAGATGTACTTGTTTCATTACTGGATGAATCAGCGTTCTTGAACGAATCTCTTATGATTCAAAGACAAATAAATTTTAACAGCCCCTTTTCGCCACCTACCAAATCAACCTACCTACCTAAATCAACCACCTATCAAAACCATATACACATCGTACACAGTTTATATCTGAACTATAAACTTTTATCACAGTACTTCTGTGATTTGAATGTTTGTAACTGAAATAATGATACTGTGTGGCTGAAAAGACCGTGAAGCTGTTTCTTTCATGACAGTTGACAGTTGCTCTCTTCATGTCAATTGCAGTGCGAACGCAAATTTAAATGTTCAAATCGCACTGGTGTTATCGTATGCTGCACGGACGAACCAAGTGATCACAACATGGATCGCACACGTCAAAGGTTGAGGGAACAGACAAATCATTGTAATTTAGCAATAGAATCACGTTGGTGTTTGAATCGTGTTCGCGATCTTTAACGATGTATTAAATTATTGTGCTTTATCATGTTGGTGGTGACACCTCTCTTGCAACATGTTTAGCTATCACGGATATTATACTTAGCTTTTTTGGCTTCTGATCGCAAATGTAGCCAAACTTTGGAGTGCTTAGATTAGCCAGCAAGGTCCTGGCAGATCACTAGGTCCGGTCCTCACAGATGAAGGAATAAAAAGAACACAAATGTGACATACTCACCCTCATGTTGTTCCAAACCTGTATGACTTTCTTTTTTTGTTAAATGCTGCTTTTTTTGTATTATTTATATACATTTATATTTATATTATATACATTTATATTTAGTTAACAGTAGGGTTGGGTATCGTTTGAATTTGATCAATTCCGATTCTGCTTATTGATTCCGATTCTTTTCGATTCCAATGTGATTAAATAATGATATCAAACATTTATCCTGTGTCTCTTTTTTGCAAACCATTTATTGGAGCTGAATACCATGAACAAAAATCAACAGGCTACATAAAAACTGGACTCTTTAAGAGCTGTTTGTGTGCTGGATAAATTGAGTTTTTTTTCCCCAATGGAAGTTGTGGTTCTCTCATGATTCTGAAGAAAAAAACATTAGACAACTAAACAAAATCACATGTAATTGATGAATTAATGATTAAATGACTCACTCAAGATGTACTTGTTTCATTACTGGATGAATCAGCGTTCTTGAACGAATCTCTTATGATTCAAAGACAAATAAATTTTAACAGCCCCTTTTCGCCACCTACCAAATCAACCTACCTACCTAAATCAACCACCTATCAAAACCATATACACATCGTACACAGTTTATATCTGAACTATAAACTTTTATCACAGTACTTCTGTGATTTGAATGTTTGTAACTGAAATAATGATACTGTGTGGCTGAAAAGACCGTGAAGCTGTTTCTTTCATGACAGTTGACAGTTGCTCTCTTCATGTCAATTGCAGTGCGAACGCAAATTTAAATGTTCAAATCGCACTGGTGTTATCGTATGCTGCACGGACGAACCAAGTGATCACAACATGGATCGCACACGTCAAAGGTTGAGGGAACAGACAAATCATTGTAATTTAGCAATAGAATCACGTTGGTGTTTGAATCGTGTTCGCGATCTTTAACGATGTATTAAATTATTGTGCTTTATCATGTTGGTGGTGACACCTCTCTTGCAACATGTTTAGCTATCACGGATATTATACTTAGCTTTTTTGGCATCTGATCGCAAATGTAGCCTAACTTTGGAGCGCTTAGATTAGCGAGCAAGGTCCTGGCAGATCGCTAGGTCCGGTCCTCACAGATGAAGAAAAAGGAATCGAAATTTTAATTTGACAACAAGTATCCGATTCCTGACCTTAAGTATTTCGATTCCCAACCCTAGTTAACACTAACAACAACATCTGTAAAACAACCCAAAAGAAGATATTTAGAAAAAGCATCTGTTTTTTTTTTGTGTAACTATGCTTTTTAAAAGTTAACATTTTGTGCTTTCATAATTTGTTCATTTAGAAACATGCATGTTTTAGTAGCTAATCATTCTCTGTATATGCTGTATTGTTCATTGTCATTCTCTGTATTACAATGTTCCTCTGACTGATCGTGTTAAACAGCTGCCATCTGAATTGCAATTTTTCTGAGAAGCTGAACACTCATTTGACTCTTTCTGGTTGATTGGGTTCAGTCATAAGCAACTTTATCACAGAAAAGCATGCATAATGCCACAGTTTTGGCCCACTGGCCCAAGGCCACGTTCACTATTGAACCTCATGCTTTTCAGCCAATCATATCACAGCATCCTCCTAAGCATGACAGGGAGAAAGTTTATCCCCAAAGACATGTTACGACACACACAAACACACAAACACACACACACACACACACACACACACACACACACACACACGCACGCTGGCACCACTACCGCAACTCCATAAAAAATGATCACCACTGTTGAAATAGGTAATTATGGAAAGAGGAGAATAATTTTGCTTTATCTATGTCAGTCACGCTTGCTACACTCTGTCTTTTGGCTTCGACAGGAACTGCAGTGCAAAGCATATGCCAGGAATGCGTTTCTAACAGAGCGGGAATAATCACGTTGAACTGCCGGCCTGCATGAGTAAATAGCATTGAACACAGTGTGCTGAAAATTTGTGTTTACTTGATGCCCCTAAATGCCTCGAAACGCTTGGATTATCTGACGCTATCTGATTATTGTGCCTCTTGCAAAGATCAAGCTTAATTTATCAGTGTTTAATAGTGCTGTACTGTATATCATGCTAGACCAGATTTTTAGGTTTTTGTGCTCATCACCACAATGTTAAGGTGTTTATTGTTGCCATTGATATGCAGTTTTAGTTTTATTTTATGATTGTTTTAGGTGGTTGTTTACTGGCATAAGCCGTAAGAGCCCAGCCAAAAAATTTCTGGTTCAGTTATGACCCAGGTTCCTCCTTCAACGCAAGTCTATTTGACCAAAAATGTATTTCATTAAACAGTATATATAGTATATTAATATATTGCATATTATCTTAAATGGAAATATTCAGCTTTGTGCCACAACCCTGTTACTGGATATTTTTCACCATATCATTTGGACTCTTACTTGGCAGGCAGACAAGTAAAATTATTATTATTTATTTTTTATTTTTTATTTATTAGTTATTGTAAGAATAAAATAAACAAGTATTTAAGTTTAGCAATACCTACAAGCGAATATTTATTTTATTTTACATTGTGTATATCCAGTTTAATGTTTGTTTATTGGAAGAAATTATATGTTTCCAATTTCCAGCTGTATTCTTGTTTTTTTTTTTTTTTAGTGAGC
>NW_015554217.1:804840-817750 GCF_001515605.1 Sinocyclocheilus anshuiensis
ATTTTTATTTAGCCTGAGATTGAATAGAAAATTGAATTGAGTCTAAGACACCATTTTGAACTCTATTCATGGAAAGTGCCAGTAATAGTGAATAGCTTGTCTTAGTAGACGACGTTATATCTAGTTAAAATCAAATTCATGAACTGTGAGGCCAAGAGCCTTTGAATGCCTGTTTAATCAGGGTTACCTATGGACTAAGAACATATCACAATGAAATGAATGACATGAAAGAAAGGTCACACCATCAAAGTTGTGCAACACTAGAGACATCCAGCAAACTTTGAAAAGCTCATTTGAATATTCCACATATCCATGGACGACTCACTGAACAGATGGTGGGAAGCGAAGTTAGATTATTAGTTTGAAATGAGAGACAGACAGACAGACAGACAGATAATGGTACTCGCATGTGTGTGTCATAATTGAAGTTTCTTGAGGCATAGAATAGGATCTGCTCTGAATAAGCCCATGTTTTGCCTCCAGAGGTAAATTCCTCCTCTTCACAGGTGCTTTCACATGCACCTGTTATCTGTTCATCTACTTGGATGGATTTAAATGTCCACATCTCTCTCTCTCTCTCTCTCTCTCTGTCTCTCTCTCTTCATATCCTCTTTTCTCTATTCACATACTCAGTGCGTCTGGACTGGCACTGTGCACACACTTTGGCAGGTGTTATGGTGAAGGTGAGAAGATTGTGTGTTTGTCATAAAATCTTTAACAAAAGGCCGTTTTTGTATGATGTTTTTCAAGTGTGTTCAATAAATCCGTCACTCAAACCACATCAGTTCCATGCTGCTCTTTCTCACTCAGTTAAAGTCTAAACCATTTTTCTTCAACCTTTTGTTTGATGTCACTCCTTCCTCCTCCTCCCTTCGCTGGAGTTTTTATCTTTCTGTGTTTTGTCAAACAGCTGCGGTATTTGGTAATTAAGTTGAAACACTTTGTCAGAGATCGCAGAGCACAATTTGACAGACCAAATCTCCCCCTAGATGCTTTCCCTTTTGATCATCCGAGATGTGAGATAGCAGGATTTCACAGGGCACAGGCAATTGTGATTTACGTGACAATTCTTGAGCAGACGCTGCGGTTAGAGTTAGTTGAAACAAATCAAAAAGTTCATCCGGGGTCACTTGGTTCATTTCATTCTTTTGTCTTAATAATGATAAGACTGAGGTCTTGCTCATTGGCTCCTCCCATCAGCTTCGTAAAGCTGGCTCATCAATTTTAAACATTGATGGCTCTGTTTTGGAGTCACAAACTAAATAAAAAATGTAGGAGTTATATTTGATTCGAGTCTGTCTTTTGACTATCATGTGCAGTACACTGTTAAGAACTCCTTTTTTCATCTCAGAAATATTGCTAGAGTCCGTTCTATGCTATCCCTCTTTGTGACTGAAAGGCTTATTAATACCTTTGTTTTTTCTCACATTGACTACTGCAATGCACTTCTTGTTGGGGTTCCTAAAACCACACTTAACAAATTGCAATGTGTGCAAAACTCAGCTGCTAGGATCCTGACTGGTGCCAGGAAAAATTAGCATATTACACCAATTCTAAAGTCTTTGCACTGGCTCCCGGTCAGGTTCCGAGTTGATTTTAAAATCCTTATGCTCACATATAAGGCACTACATGGTCTGGCCCCTCAATATCTGTCTGCAGTTTTAACTTTATATACACCCAAGCGTCATTTACGATCCTCACAAGCTGGTTTATTGGTAGTTCCACAGACATGGTTTTGCTCTGTAGGTGACAGGGCTTTCTCTTCCTACGCTCCTAGGCTTTGGAATGCGCTCCCTCTACAAATTAGAGATGCACAGAACCTAAGTATTTTTAAATCTTACTTAAAAACTCCTTTTTTCAGGTTAGCTTTTTCTTGACTGTTTTGATTTTTATATCTTAGTTTGTTTTTAATTGGTTGTCATGTGTGTGTTGTATTTTTACTTGTTGTTTTATTATGTAAAGCACCTTGAGAAACTGTTTTAAAGGCACTATATAAAAATAAAGTTATTATTATTATTATTATTGTTGTGCAGTCTGCTGAGAGGCAGGAGAATTGACAAGCATGGAGCAATGTGTTTCAGAAAGTTAATGCTTTGTACTTGGATTGTACTCTTTATCCTAAATGAAAATGTGCTAGCAGCCTGATGAACAAAAATATTAACATAAATAATCATATGTGTGTCTTTAAAAAAAACAAACATAAAATTTGTATGATTGGGTTTCTTTTCTGTATTAATGATAAGTTGGTGCGAAGCATATCAAAGCTTGTCACATCCCAGCAAAAGCCACTTCCTTCATCATGTTTTAAATAAATTTAAATAAAAACTAAAAACTTTAATAAAATGTTGTGGTCAATTTTCCAGAAAGAGAAACACTGTATTTATAACATTTTTTTAAACATTTATTTTCGTTCTCTCTCTTTTTTTTTTTTGAGTACTTCAGCTTGTAGATGGCCTCTAAACCATGGCATTGCCAAAAAACATTCTTGTTTTTTCTTTCTTTCTTTCTTTCTTTCTTTCTTTTCTGTTTTAAAGGGTTCTTTAATTATGTATGAGATTTTTTTTAAATTGATTTTAATTCTGATTTTGAAATTTTTAAAACTGAGTTTAAAAGAACAGCATCTAATTGAAATATACATTATTTGTAACATTATAGACGCCTTTTCTGTCACTTTTGATTAATGTAATGTGTCCTTGCTGAATAACAGTATTAATGTTTTTTTTTCTTCTCAATATTAATATAATAAATTTATCGATCATAACACCTTTGAACTGTATTGTATGCTATAAAAAAACAATACATTAAAAAATGGATGATATAAGGATATAATAAGGAAAACAAAACTACATAGGAAATTGAATGCAACTTTCTTTGTCTTTTAATGAGGTACTTTTAGATTGGCAAGTTTTGAATTACAAGCAAAACAATTCAACTTCAAAAGAGTAGGGACAATTAAATAAATCAATTGTTATCTTATCAATATTAACATAATAAACATAATTTATTAAGTTGCTGCACTTTTTAGCCATAATGTCCTCGTATCATTTTTTTATGTGTAACTGCCTTCAGCTCTCATAGTGCAACCCCTGCATCAGTCCCATTTGACAGGCAGAGGATGCCTGTCCTTGTAATATAATATTAATAGCAGAAACTACCGTATTCTTGACAACTGACACAGTGAAAGCTTAAACTGAAAGAAGCCATTTCAGGTCACTGCTTGAGAATGAAATGCCTTTACTCTGTGCAAATATGACAAGTTTCTGTTATTTCTCTTAATGTATACAAGAGGATAGAAGGGCATAGATGATGGCACATAGACAGAATCCAACACTGAATTGAAAAACTTTTTATTTTCTTCATACAATGGTACAGTGAGCTGGTAAAATCTTGACGTTATTACTTTTTGGCACATGTACTATATAATCACACTTTTTTTAATCTCGAAGTAGTAATCTGGATAAATGCGTGTTAAACTTCCCTGGGTGGGTAGTTTCATTCTCATTCTCTCATTTCAGTTTTATATGAAATTAGTTCCTAAATGGTTGTCCCCACCACAGCACCTCATGAACAGATGCTTCACCCCCGCTGCAATTCAATCCCATTATTTAGCACTTTCATTTAATTTTCTGGGTTTGTCTTGAGTGCAACTCGTTTCTGTAATGAGCATTTTAAATACCTCCGGTATTTCATTGTATTGTTCTTATGATATGTTATGACAGTTTATCTCAAACTGATTCATTTAAGCGATTTGTCTTAATTTCAGGGTAATTTTATATGAATCGATCAGGACTTGCTGAATATGCGTTGACAGTGATGCAGCGTTGTTACACTGCTGTCCAACGTAACTACTTCAATTTAACATTATTATCGTTGAATCTACCATAAAATGCCATAAGCTGTCTGAATCAACTTGTTGTCATGGAGAGATGGGCTCGTTGTAATTAGCCTAATGACAGAAAGGAAGAGACCGCAGTGGAAGCCAGACAATTATTGCTAATGTGAACTAAGACCATAATGGCAACTCGCATGGAGTAGAAATATCATTGTTTCCTTCTAAATACCTCTGACCGACATTAAATGTCTCCCAGCCACAATGAGTGCTCTTCAGTTCATTAATCCTGACCACAACAACATTAACTTTTTCTGCTTAATCAAGCCCTTTTTTATGATGTCAAGCCAAAATCTTTCAGACCAGTTTAACAAGGTGTGAAAACTCTGATAGAGCACTACAGTATTTATTATTACAAGTCATTATAAATCTTTTCAGCGCAAACACACCTCCTTTATATGTAAATTTGGGTCATTATAGATTGCAAAGTCTTTGCAAAATTCACACTATTTCATTTTAAAGAGGTGTTTGTGTACATTTCCCATGTGTGTGTTGTATTTTTACTTGTTGTTTTATTATGTAAAGCACCTTGAGAAACTGTTTTAAAGGCACTATATAAAAATAAAGTTATTATTATTATTATTATTGTTGTGCAGTCTGCTGAGAGGCAGGAGAATTGACAAGCATGGAGCAATGTGTTTCAGAAAGTTAATGCTTTGTACTTGGATTGTACTCTTTATCCTAAATGAAAATGTGCTAGCAGCCTGATGAACAAAAATATTAACATAAATAATCATATGTGTGTCTTTAAAAAAAACAAACATAAAATTTGTATGATTGGGTTTCTTTTCTGTATTAATGATAAGTTGGTGCGAAGCATATCAAAGCTTGTCACATCCCAGCAAAAGCCACTTCCTTCATCATGTTTTAAATAAATTTAAATAAAAACTAAAAACTTTAATAAAATGTTGTGGTCAATTTTCCAGAAAGAGAAACACTGTATTTATAACATTTTTTTAAACATTTATTTTCGTTCTCTCTCTTTTTTTTTTTTGAGTACTTCAGCTTGTAGATGGCCTCTAAACCATGGCATTGCCAAAAAACATTCTTGTTTTTTCTTTCTTTCTTTCTTTCTTTCTTTCTTTTCTGTTTTAAAGGGTTCTTTAATTATGTATGAGATTTTTTTTAAATTGATTTTAATTCTGATTTTGAAATTTTTAAAACTGAGTTTAAAAGAACAGCATCTAATTGAAATATACATTATTTGTAACATTATAGACGCCTTTTCTGTCACTTTTGATTAATGTAATGTGTCCTTGCTGAATAACAGTATTAATGTTTTTTTTTCTTCTCAATATTAATATAATAAATTTATCGATCATAACACCTTTGAACTGTATTGTATGCTATAAAAAAACAATACATTAAAAAATGGATGATATAAGGATATAATAAGGAAAACAAAACTACATAGGAAATTGAATGCAACTTTCTTTGTCTTTTAATGAGGTACTTTTAGATTGGCAAGTTTTGAATTACAAGCAAAACAATTCAACTTCAAAAGAGTAGGGACAATTAAATAAATCAATTGTTATCTTATCAATATTAACATAATAAACATAATTTATTAAGTTGCTGCACTTTTTAGCCATAATGTCCTCGTATCATTTTTTTATGTGTAACTGCCTTCAGCTCTCATAGTGCAACCCCTGCATCAGTCCCATTTGACAGGCAGAGGATGCCTGTCCTTGTAATATAATATTAATAGCAGAAACTACCGTATTCTTGACAACTGACACAGTGAAAGCTTCAACTGAAAGAAGCCATTTCAGGTCACTGCTTGAGAATGAAATGCCTTTACTCTGTGCAAATATGACAAGTTTCTGTTATTTCTCTTAATGTATACAAGAGGATAGAAGGGCATAGATGATGGCACATAGACAGAATCCAACACTGAATTGAAAAACTTTTTATTTTCTTCATACAATGGTACAGTGAGCTGGTAAAATCTTGACGTTATTACTTTTTGGCACATGTACTATATAATCACACTTTTTTTAATCTCGAAGTAGTAATCTGGATAAATGCGTGTTAAACTTCCCTGGGTGGGTAGTTTCATTCTCATTCTCTCATTTCAGTTTTATATGAAATTAGTTCCTAAATGGTTGTCCCCACCACAGCACCTCATGAACAGATGCTTCACCCCCGCTGCAATTCAATCCCATTATTTAGCACTTTCATTTAATTTTCTGGGTTTGTCTTGAGTGCAACTCGTTTCTGTAATGAGCATTTTAAATACCTCCGGTATTTCATTGTATTGTTCTTATGATATGTTATGACAGTTTATCTCAAACTGATTCATTTAAGCGATTTGTCTTAATTTCAGGGTAATTTTATATGAATCGATCAGGACTTGCTGAATATGCGTTGACAGTGATGCAGCGTTGTTACACTGCTGTCCAACGTAACTACTTCAATTTAACATTATTATCGTTGAATCTACCATAAAATGCCATAAGCTGTCTGAATCAACTTGTTGTCATGGAGAGATGGGCTCGTTGTAATTAGCCTAATGACAGAAAGGAAGAGACCGCAGTGGAAGCCAGACAATTATTGCTAATGTGAACTAAGACCATAATGGCAACTCGCATGGAGTAGAAATATCATTGTTTCCTTCTAAATACCTCTGACCGACATTAAATGTCTCCCAGCCACAATGAGTGCTCTTCAGTTCATTAATCCTGACCACAACAACATTAACTTTTTCTGCTTAATCAAGCCCTTTTTTATGATGTCAAGCCAAAATCTTTCAGACCAGTTTAACAAGGTGTGAAAACTCTGATAGAGCACTACAGTATTTATTATTACAAGTCATTATAAATCTTTTCAGCGCAAACACACCTCCTTTATATGTAAATTTGGGTCATTATAGATTGCAAAGTCTTTGCAAAATTCACACTATTTCATTTTAAAGAGGTGTTTGTGTACATTTCCAGTTAATCATGGCTGTAGTAATTCATCAAGTGATGATCAAGTAATGGAGAAGAGCATTATAAGCAGGCATAAATCCAGGTAGGCAGTGTAGATGTTTGCCTGCGTGTTTCTAGATGTCTTACAGACCTAGTGAAGTGTGCCATATCATGGTAGTCTGCTGCATTCTTCTCAACCTAGCACAAAAAAATGGCCCATAATGGCCCAAAAAAGTCAGCAGTTGCACCATGCAAACAATATTTGTCTTTGCATTTGTGCCATTGTGCTGATTTGCTTGCTGCTTTTAATTATTTGGGAGATAAAATAATGCAGACAGTTTGTGCAAATGAACATATGTGATTCATTCTTGGTGATTTTTCTCCATTTTGTTGAACAAAACATGTTTATATGTGACAGTTATCAACTATGAGCTTATCTGTTTATTTAGAGTCATGCATCATTTGAGCGTAAATAATGGATGCAGACGGAGGTTGCATATTGTGGAGAGGATAATTCAGTGAGATGATGTTTAGTGTGATGAAAAGACCCTCTTCAGGGGACCCCTCATTTCACATTCATCTTAGATTTCCAAGAACACCACATATTTATGTTTTTACTCATGATGACTTTGCTCTGAAAGGGTTAGTTATGACCATAATCACATGCCCTGTGACTTACAGATGTTTATTATAGGGTAGTCAGACACTCATCTTTGTGAGAGCTGTATGACTTTTGAAAAACAGTTGTTTTTTGAGAAACAGTCATTTGAGAAAATATGGCAGTAGTGACAGAGGGATAAACTGTCGATCTGCACTGTGATCTGAAAGGGGAGATTATTGCACTGTAAGCCATATGATTTAAATAACAGCCCCAAACCCCCCCCGCCCCCCCCAGGGGTGTTACGCATCTCTCAACTTTTGCTTTTGTTCAAAAACTTTCTGATGAAAACTAATGCTTTTCATTTACAGTGCTACCTTTTGGAGGGAAACCCTTAAAAAATCCTGAAGATCTGAATTGATGATTCTGGCTTTAATTAGTATAGCCTGTTTTAGTGATTACATCAATTCTTTACAGGCTATGCTAATCTATGCCAGAATTAGCAATGCATTTGGGACTTACTCTTCGCTTATGGGCGTCACTTTGTATTATTAAGTGGTGAGGACAGTGGCACCAGAACAAGTTTTGAAGTGTGTGTGCTATTCGACGTGCTGGTTATGACATCTCATAATGCTGATGGCTTGATATTAATTCGGTCATCCTCAAATATTTGAACATGATTTTTTGATAGTATTACGATTGAAATTGATACTATTATTCAGCAAGGATGCGTTAAGTTGATTAAAAGTAGCTTTAAATACATTCTTACAAAAAAGGGCATCACATTTTCCACAAAAATATTAAGCAGCACAACTGTTTTCAACATTAATGCAAATAAGAAATGGTTCTTGAGCACCAAATTGGCATATTAAATTGATTTCTGAATCATCTGACATTGAAGACTGGAGTAATGACCAATGGAAATTCAGCCTTCCCATCACAGAAATAAATAATATTTTGAAATATATTCAAATAGAAAACAGTTATTTTTAAAATGTATGAATATTTCACAATTATAGTGTTTTTACTGTATTTTTGATCGAATAAATGCAGCCTTGGTGAACATAAAATACTTCTTGTTTGAATATTACTGACCTCAAAACTTTTTATTGGTATTATAGTATATTGGATTATATAATATTAGTTATATAATGAAATTTCATAAAGTGGTGGGGACAAGTTTATCGAAGCAAAATGTTACACTGTCATTTCCATTATGATCACTGTAATGTTATCTCTTAAAGGAACAGTTCACCCCAAAATCTCCAAGCTGTTTTCTTCTATATAGTGAAAGTGAATGGTGACCACAGTGGTAAACTAAGATTTTCTTTGAATAAGAACGTCACAAAGAATGGCATCACAAGAAACAATGGTATGATTTCAGAAGACTTGGGATAGAGTGCATTAATGATTAGGATCACTTTCTTTAGGGTTTTTTTTGTGCTTTTTGGGGCTTGAAATCCCCTGGTCCCCATCCACTTTAATTTTATGGAAAAGAACAGCTCAATCTTTCTGTTAATGTCTAATGTTTTGCTAAACATCTCCTTTTTCAGAAGAAATAAAGCCGTATGGGTTTGGAACAATATAAGGGTAAGTAAATGATGACAGAATTTTGGGTGAACTAGCCCTTTAATAATTTTTTTCTCTCTTGCTCACTGCACATTTTACACCCTATTAAAGATATTAAAAGTAAGCATTTACACCTCACTTACAGAGCAACTATATTGCATACCCTCTGAGGGCCTTGATCTCAATCAGTGAATGTATTTGTGTGATTGCCAGACCAAACTTGTACAATACTACCAGTAAACGGAACAAAGCCAAATTATAAAGGCATTTTCCTTAGTAAGATATCCAATCCATTCTACCTGTCACCTTATCAGTGGCCCGGGATTAGATAGTGTTGTCCACTGACCAGAAACATGACACAAAGAAGACCTCATACAGACAAGAGCTGTGTGTCATCACCTGTCAGACGGTAATCTCCATGCAGTCCTGACTCAATGTTATAGGGGTGGCAAAGAAAGTAAAAAAAATAAAATAAATTTGGGTGAGGCTTCAGGCCTGATCTAAGTGCATTCTTTGTTAACCCAGGAGGGTCAAATGTCATCAGTTGGTGAATGGCCTTTGGAAAGTAATTAAACACTACACTGCATCTTTGCAGAAGTCATTATCAGGTGTTTGAATTAATTCTGCGTATAATGGGTCTATATCTCTGTGGCGTCCCCCTCCAATCTTGTGTCATGCTCTGGTGCACATTTGGACATGTTCTCAACATGTATGTGAAGTCTGTTCACATTGAGTGCGTTTACATGCATGTTCTTAAGCCGATTATGCTTAATAAGCTGACAACGCACATGGTCATGTAAACGCGGTAACCCATTTTCTTTTATCGGAGTAAGGTCATAAATGGTGTAAGCATAAATCGGTTAACAGGTAGTTTTTTGCCTCTTACCTCGATTTGCGTGGCATGTAAACTTATTAACCTGCTTTCTGTCAGCATATTGAAATGTGCTTGTGTGATACGTGACAGGAACGCATCCTTAGTGCAGATTTAAGTGCATCCAGGCAGAGTGAGATTTTTGCAGTAAAGAAGGAAGGAAATATATCACAAACACAGACTATTTCATGACCCAGAAAATGATAAAAATGTGCTGTCTCGTGCAGCAGAAGTAGAAGTGGTTCAGTCAAAAAGCTGCATCTGTAACTGCATGAGAGGATAATATATGGGCTGTAAGTTTCCTGCTGACATGCAATCTTTAACATCACAAACTGACAACATATGGAATATTTGGAGTCAGATACGCAAATGATTAGCTATGTTTTGACGTCACTACAGGGGAATAACCTGATTTATTAATAAAGTCATGTAAATACGGTTTACTTGTGTTGTCAGGTTACTAAGCTGATATTTGTGAGTTATCAGCTACTGGTGTGCATGTAAACGTGCTCATTCTCTGATGTACTTCAAAAAAGCTTTAGTCCAGTTGAATTCATCAAAATCAAAAAGAAAAAGTGGCAAGTCTCAAATATGCTTAATATTTTTCTTTTGTCTTAAGAGCAAAGGAATAAATTATTTGTAATATAAATGTTTATTTGTTCATTCTGCCTTTTTTATTCATCCTCTGTAATCTCTCTCAGCCAGACTTTAACTTTCCCCGCAGCACTCAGGAGAAATCGTCTTGGGAAAGGTGCCATAGTCCTAATTACTTACCCATGTTTTGTCCTTTTGCGCTATTGACAGGTGATATTAGTAGACGTTCCCTTGTGTGCCTGAACCCAGATAGGCCTCACGGCCTCATAACATATCTGATCTAGAGAGGGCTGCTGATCTCAGATCAGCCTGAAATGTCCACCTCTGCCCGGTAACAGATTGGCATTTGAGTGGCAGAGCAAAAGGCCGTGAGCGTCTAGGCAGCTGGTACACAACCCTGGCATCCAGGTCCATGAATGTTAATGTGGTGCTGTAAAGCCCACGGGTACCAGATCTCTCCACAGTGGGATCACCCAAATTTACATACCCCATCACTCATATTATTGCCAACTTAAAGGGATAGAGACCTAAGCTGGCGTGGGCTGCAGAAAAGAGGAATGACTCTTGTATTTACCTGGATTATATAAAGGGAATTAGCATTTCGCTGCAGGGCTTATGTCACTAAAGGGAAGTAATATGATGAGAAATTGAATTTCCTTGATCATTTGAGATAAAAGAGTTCATTTACTATCAAAACACACTGGTACTTTCAGATCTCATAACTTCTTTCCCAGTTCAACAGATCCATATTTTGAAACAGAGCTACAGCACAGCTCACTCCAAAGTCCTTGGATTTCTTAAAGTCAGAAGACCTGAAAGCATTAGCACCTTTTCAAGATTCAGAAATGGCCAGTCATGATGATTTTAATACTGAAAATGTAATAGCAATTATCTCTGAATATTATAACTAATGATAAGATTAAGATATGGAAATGTCAAAAATTATGCTGTTCCTGGCTTCATATCCACTCTCTGTTTCCAATTAATTGATCCAAACATTAGCAAAAATTGTCTGGCACTTTTTTTATCAGTGTCCCGCCGGTAATTTATTTGTAATTGCAAGGGTCAGAGAGGCTGGAAATATTTATTAAAAACTAAATTATTTCGGCACAAAAAAACAAAATGATCCCGAACTGAAATTAAGACCTCATCTCCCTGTTTTATCACTTGTTCAGCACACTATGACTGGCTTCTCAGCTTCAAAGAACCTATCAACATCTTTTTCTCCTGGTTTATACTTCATATTGTGATAATGAACTCATATCGGTTTTCCTAGTTTGTAAAATAATTCCCCACATTTTTTTTCATCACTCATAAATTTGTTAGTGTTTGAGTTTTAACATGTGGCAATTTTTATTCTCTCAGCAGCCAGGTCTCTCAGCAGTCCATTTTATCTTGCTGGAACTGTTTATGCATTCAGAACTAATTAAGGGTTTCAAACAGGGACCCATTTATTTGCAATATAAGTTCATTTCTTTTCCTTCTCAACTCCTTCGAAATGTGTACGTGCTAATTTTTATTCCTGGTAGGCCGTTAGTGGATGTGCTGGTGTCTTGATTGCTAAACTTTTCTTCAAAAGTTTTTTTTTTTTTTCAGCCTGCCATGTGAAGTCTGGACATCTATTTGGTATATTATGAGCAGATGAGATTTGAGGTGTTGGAGCAGGTTAGCCTTATGGCTCTCTGTGTGTGCCTGATTAAAATCGAGATAAGCTAGCAGTGTGAACTGTGAAGTACACCCTAGGTTGCCAACATTTGATGGGCAGAGCAAATAAGCAAAAAAAGAGAGGAATTTGTATTTCATTAGCTTCCGCAGTTTGATTTTGGCTTTGTCAGAAATTCTAAATAAATTAATTAAAATAAAATAAAATTGAAAATTGAAATTAAAAATGGTCACATTTACTCTTCATGTCATTCCAAACTTGCATAACTTCTGTGAAAACTGACAAATGTTCTGGTTGTTCTTTACACACAGTTGTTATAAATGAGGAGCTTTCAAGCTTCAGAAAGAATGCAAAATCATCATAAACCAATCATAAAAGTGGACCGTTCAGCTTGTGCGCGATATTCCAGTTTTTCTGAAGTCATATGAAATTGAAGTCATTATTCACTGATAATCTTCTTTCCAATTGAGCTGTTATTTTCCAAATCATTATGTAAATGAATTGAGAAGCGAGTCAGTCAAATTCCTCAACGGATTCATTAAAAAGAATCAACTCAAACCTGTTTTCTCAAGTTTTTTTATGAACTCATATTTAGATGTGTTTTTCACACAAAGCTATCGTGTACGGTGGCCGAGATGTGCAAAGCAGATCACAATTCTGAAAACAAAATAACAAATTACAAACGCAACTGCAAGTCTAAAAAACAAAATAACAATTCAGAAAGCACAACAACAATTCAGAAAACATTATAACAAGTCAGAAAACACAATGACAAATTTGAAAACAAATTAACAAGTCAGAAAACACAATGACAAAT
>NW_015554217.1:817959-824518 GCF_001515605.1 Sinocyclocheilus anshuiensis
CGAAGAACAGCAGAGTCGTGGTAGAAAGTTCGGAGATGGTATTAAAGTAGCTCAGTTTAAATGTATTGTATGAATTGCCCTTACTATGGAATAAAAAATACGGGGTGTCTATTTACATTTAGTTAAAAGTGGATGTAATACATCAGCTCCAGTGGCGCAGATGGATAAGTGTTAGTCTTTGGCTTTTTGACGCGATCGACCCTGGTTCGATCCCGCCTTTTCCGAACTTTTTTTTCTCCCTTTTCAAATCTCGTATCACATCGCAAAGGCATTTATTTTCAATAAAAATTAAGGAAATAATCAAAAAGTTGAAAATAAAGTATCGGGTAGGGTTAGGGTAGGTGTAGGGAGGGCTTTATTGTACCAATAAGGTGGCATCCATTTAATAATTAAAATTAAAATTATAACTATAATTTACACTCAATACGTTATTATTGAATACTGTTTTATAATGTACTACAATACTGAAGTGCAGATAATTGCCACTATTTGCAACAAGTAGTATACTTGATAGTAGAAATCCTGCTATTTTAACATAGTGTAAGGCAAAAGGCGGGATCGAACCCGGGTCGATCGCGTCAAAAAGCCAATGACGAGCGCTTATCCATCTGCACCACTTGAGCTGATGATTCACAACCACTTTTAACTAAATGTAAATAGACACCCCGTATTTTTTATTCCAGAGTAAGGGCAATTCATACAACACATTTAAACTGAGCTACTTTAATACCATCTCCGAACTTTCTACCACGACTCTGCTGTTCTTCGGCTGGTTCTTCCTGTATACGTATATGTCTCGTCCAGTCAGCGGTGAGTAATCCCAAACCAATGGCGCTGTCTCAAACTATACCTACCTCTGTTATTTTGTTTTCAGAATTGTGATCTGCTTTGCACTTCTTACCACCGTAATCGTGTGCTTCAGAAGACCTCAAATATAGCACAACTCCTATGAACTACTTTTATTCCTTTTTATTTGACAGCCCTAGTCCTCATTTAAATTTATTATTTTAAGACTACATTATAGGACTAGCAAAATATTCTTAAGAATTTTTCTTCTCTTTTTGTTTTCCACAGAAGAAAGTCGTATTGTTTTTGAATGACATGAGGGTGAGTAAATGTTGACAGAACTTTCTTTTTCGGGTGAACTATTGATTTAATAATCCTATCTGGCTTTGTTTTCCCTTCACAGAAAAGCTCTGCTTTACGTATAATCTGCCAGATATACTCTGAAAAACGTTGTAATAAGAGCCTTTGAGAAGAACTCCATTTATTGACCTTCTCCTCTTGCCATCTCCTTTCTATGATGACAAATGCTTTCACTTTGACCTGATTAAAGACTGCCTTTGTTTTTATTGGTATCATTGGTCTTGGTAAACAAATAATATTCGTTCAGCAAGAGCCTCTATCACTCTTTGGTTTAAAAGTTTCATTTATTTTCCTCATGAAACCCAATGCTGACCGACTATATTACATAAATGATTGGCGAGTTTTCTCTGCCGAGGTAATGTTATTATTCATTTCTAGCTCTTTTAATGTCCTTGAAACACTGAGCTGTATTTACTGTACTCTTTCTTGCTTCTTGATCCTGTTATAATGAAATATAAAGCACACAATGGTGCGGAGTAGTAGCTAAAGCTCATGGCTGGCAACTGAAATGTTTGTGACAGTTCACATAAAAATGAAAATTCTGTCATAATTTGTCTCAGTGTCAAGAGTCAAGCAGCAAAATGGATAGAAAAGCACCATAAAGGTGGTTCATACAACTTGTGTGACATATTACACGATTCCTGTCCTCAAATACCTTATGAGAAACAGGCATTTTTTTGCTGAGTCTTCTCCGCCGTTGTAGTTTTTTTTTTTTTTGCAAACATTGCTCATAATTTCTCTTAAAAACACTCTCAGCACTTGTATCTCAGCTTAATCAGGTTGCCTATTGAGCTCTGACTGTAAACTTTGCTAACCTGTGCAGTGTTGACAGACTCTAGAGTCAAAGAAAGAGCATTCTAGCTCTGAGTGCATCCTTCAGCACTTTGAGGAATGGCTTGTAATTTCCTACGAGCAAAGTCATTACAGTAGTCCTGGTTGTCTGGGTTTTATAGACCCAGGAATAGCCCCACATATGGTGGAGGAAGTCTCCCATCAGCAAAAGCTGTGTTGTGATTGTCAGCATTTGTGTGGTCAGAGATGCAATGTCTTCAGGAAGTGTGTGTCTGTGTGAATATAGATGCCCAAATCCCACAGCTAATCATTTGTTTGTTCAATTGTAGAGGTCTACGGCAGCAATCACATTATAGCATTGACTTATTTTAGGACATGCATGGAGGGAAAACAGATGTATTTGATATATTTTCTAAATGTTCACCTTTTTGAACTTTTGCAATTAACTTACAGGTTAAGGTGTGATTACATTTACTGTTGCTCTGTGAAATTTCACAGGTGAAAGAAAGTGGGACTGGATGTGACAAAATACAGCTAAAAATGAAGAAATAAAGATCTAAAGTAAGGCTGGGCGATATGTCAAAAATATATGATCGATAATCACCTTTAAAAATATCGCGATATCCGATAATATCATCTACCTAAGTCCCACCTCCACCACGCCCCGCCCACGCCAAGACAACATTGCAGACATGCACCATAAACACACACCAGTGTCCACACCATAGTCTTGACTAAAATGCCATTTAGTTTGTCATATTTTAGTCATCTGAATTGTTTTTAGTTTTAGTCTAGTTTTAGTCGACTAAATATCATAAGAAGAGTTATATAGGCTAATTATGCATTATTTATAGCAACTTGTTTACCATATTCTTCATTCTTTCAAGCAGACATATTTATTTCTATAAATAAATTTAGATTAATCTATAGGGCTACTAAAGTTTTTCAGTCAAGAGCAGTGCGTGATTTTCTGTCCTTCTTTTGTTGCGTGATTAACATCAGTGACTTGGACAATAGCAACTAAATAAGGCTGCTATCTCTTTAAAACCGAATGCACAGCTGCAATGGATGCAATGTACTGATACACGTTCTCCCTACTGTTTACGTTCACCTAAGATGTAATCATCTGTGTTTACGTGAATACTCGTCAAAAGGGACAATTCAACATAATTTTCTGTTATTTTGGTGTTGCTAATAATTTCCACTCTGTTCTTATCAAATTTGTGTTTGAAATTAATTTCGTTTTGTGAGGAGAACTGTTGAGGGGTAGCCTACTAGTTCGAGGTTTCTGTTGGCCCGTTTTTAACGAAATAAAAATAACTGCTTTACTTATTTAGAAGCAGGGTAATTTAAATTTCATTTCAATTGTTAATCAAATGTATTAATCAAAATACAACGCCCACAATATAATATTCAGTGTTGGGCTGCCAAAACTCCGAACGCGGGCAAGTTGAGGGGCGAGCTGAGATAATTTCTTGAATTAATTATAAATTTATAGTGCTAGCCTACATCTCAGCTTAATTAAACATAATTATATTGTATACACGGTTTAAAAAAATCTGTAAAAAATATTGCACTGAAATGTGCGCTGAAGGAATTTGCGTATTTTAATTATACCTGTCATGTTTGTGGCTTTTCATCATTATGCAGCATTTAAATAAATATTCAGAAACACATGCAGTGCTACTTTTTGTCTTTTTCTGTTTAACTTTTATTAAACTGCAGATCAAAATAGAATAGGCCTATAAACTATACTGGAACGCATCTCCAAAATCGAATACACAGATGCACGTTGCCATTACAGTAGTCAGCGCCGAACAACAGGCAAATAAAATATAAATTTGAGGTTACAAAAGTGATTCAGTCAAGATCAGTGAGGGATTTTCTTTTCTTTTGTTCTTTGATTAACATTAATGACTGGCGGCAGCGGCTGCTGTCAATGCACGGATCCAATACACCCTTGGAACAACAGGCAAATAAAATATAAATTTGAGGTTACAAAAGTGATTCAGTCAAGATCAGTGAGGGATTTTCTTTTCTTTTGTTCTTTGATTAACATTAATGACTGGCGGCAGCGGCTGCTGTCAATGCACGGATATACCCGATACACGGTTTCTCAACTCTTTACGTTCACTTAAGACATAACCTATTGTATTTATGGGATATTTTGATATAATTCTGTGTATATGTCCTTTCGAATGTGTAAGAATGCGAGAAAGAGAGCTCAGTCCAGTGTTCGCGTATATAAGAGGCGGCTTTTGTGCGTGCGCTTTGTGTGTGTGAGTTCTATTTCGTCTTCTTGCAGTTGAATCTTTTGAAATCACAATAAATGCGCATACAGAAATCGAGAAGCAGAATCGAAATGTAATTTTATAACAAGTAATTTGATTCCTTACCTTACGCATCTGATCTGATTTCCGAAATTGGAATAGCTTTTCGATTCCCAACCATCCTACTAAATTATTTAATTCTTGCATGCAAAAAGACCTGTATGGTGACTATGGGGCTATGTAAAATATTTTTTGCAACTTACTAGGTTTATCATTTGTCATTTTTTACGATAATGTCGAGAATCGTCTGTTACCTGACTGTTGACATCGACATCGCGATACTTATGAGACATCGTCGATATATGATAATATCATCATATCGCCCAGCCCTAATCTAAAGCAATTCTGTTGGCACCGGAAGTCCATCAGGTGTAATTATTCATTGCTGCAATTAAAATGACTGGATTTCGAGCAACGGTAAATGTCCTGTGCATTTAGATATTCTATTGAATTGCTGCAATTGATCTACATTGCAGCTAATTCTGGCCAAATTTTGACAGGAAGCGGCCATCTGACCTACATTTTAAAGTGTACAATCATAGTTTATTTCATTTGGGTGTATTTGAAATACAATAATAGGCCAGTGTGAATACATTTTATTCAAATTATGGTGAACCAGTCTTCATGAATGGTTGATTATTTGCTGCGTAAACTAAATACATCTTACTTACAGTACATATGAAGTGAACAAAAAGAAACAGGAATATTCTGCTTAACCTGCTAATGAGCGCCAGTCAAATACACAATTTGATTGCAAATCCTTTGGCAAATCGGTTTCATCCTGCAACGTGTTCTATACTGTTTCTAATTGACCATACCAGAGTTTCTTTTTCTAACTAACTTCAAACTGGAGAGTTCTTCATACTGTATGTGTTTTTCTCTAAATTAAGGGCCAAATAAGGAGAAGAAAAATACAGCTGGTTAATGTCAGGGAGGAGAGGAGGAGGAGGAGGAGTAAGAGAGTGAGTGACTGTCTGTTATAGTGAACCACAGAGGTTCTGTGTGTGCCAGACTCTTTGGCTTTCCATCGTCATGCAGCCTGATAAATACTTCACACCTGCAGTGAATACTGCTCAGAATCAATCATCAGTCTTTTGAGAAGGAAGAAAACAGAAAGTTTCTGCTGCAGCCGCTGCATGCGTTTATTTGAAAGGGAATCAGATCCCTTTCATAAGTCAGAGAGAGTGTGAAGTGTAAATAGGACGAGAAGAAAAGCATTAAAGGGGACATAACACACAGTTTCAGCCAATCTCATGTTAAACTTGAGTATCTATAGAGTAGTATTGCATCCTTCATATCTCCGAAGAGTCTTTAGTTTGATCAGATTTATAAAAGAAAGATACAGCGTTACGGTTCTCTCTGAAAATATTTGAGCCCCTGGAGGCATGCCGTGGGCGGAGCTAAAGAGCCGTGAGCACTTTTTGCTGTGTGCGCGCGCTCTTCCAGGAGAAGTGCCCATACAAGGGATTCCACCCTTCATGACATCATGAAGAGCCATACTCGAAAAAAAACATTTCCAAAATTGACAGAAATACTCCGTCATGCATCCAAATCGCTTATTGAAACTTTGGGCATGTTTAGCATGAGACTCCAACTCTTTAACAGTGTAAATAACCCATGAATGCATGAAATAGTATTAGGACCCAGATATAATGAATGGAGTGAAATGCAACAAAATGCCTCCCCTCCCCCGAGGCATGAAACATTATAAAGCATTATATCTCCATTCTTGGAATCAAATGTGAAGATCTGAAACAGGAAATGTGAAATTGACCTTCAAATACTGGCCAAACACCTGACAAATACTTTGAGTGGATAGAAGACATCCGTGCCTGAGTAATGGAGCAATTCCAGACATTCTTGTGCTTTGCCAGAACCAAGATCAAATTGTAGACCAAGCATTTGTGACCACTAAATCTAAACAAATCTGTCAACAAATCAAAACAAATCTGTCATATCGGTCTATATAGTTTGTTTCATTTAGTTTTATTAATCGTTATGTAGTAAATTGGGACAATTGCAATAAAATCTGGTACACTTTGTGCAGCCACTCACTGAGAAAAGAAGAGGCCGTCTTACTGACAAGATCCAACTGGTAGTTAAAGGTCCTCTAATACTGTTGTTTTGGCCTACTATAATGTAAAACTTATGAGATCAGTCATTATGTCCCAAAAATCTGGAACCTATAGAAATTTGACAAGCTGTACATGCATTCACTTTTTTTTTTCAAGAAATCAGATAAAGACTTATTTTTGTAAGTTAAACTTTGAGTAAAGTCACTTTTTTTTTTT